>NW_024070212.1:41202159-41208489 GCF_014754425.2 Oryx dammah
CTCCCCACAACATCTCTCTGGGTCATCCCCGCGCGTCAGCCCCAAGCATGTCATATCCTGCATCAGACATAGACTGGCATTTCGATTCTTACATGTTATTATACATGTTTCAATGGCATTCTCTCAAATCATCACACCCTCTCCCTCTCCCTCTGAGTCCAGAAGTCCGCTATACACATCTGTGTCTTTTTTGCTGTCCTGCATACAGGGTCATCATTGCCATCTTCCTAAATTCCATATATATGTGTTAGTATACTGTATTGGTGTTTTTCTTTCTGGCTCACTTCACTCTGTATAATTGGCTCCAGTTTCATCCATCTCATCAGAACTGATTCAAATGTATTCTTTTTAATGGCTGAGTAATACTCCATTGTGTATATGTACCACAGCTTTCTTATCCATTCATCTACTGATGGACATCTAGGTTGTTTCCATGTCCTGGCTATTATAAACAGTGCTGCGATGAACATTGGGGTACATGTGTTTCTTTCAATTCTGGTTTCCTCTGTGTGTATGCCCAACAGTGGGATTGCTGGGTCATAAGGCATTTCTATTTGCAATTTTTTAAGGAATCTCCACACTGTTCTCCATAGTGGCTGTACTAGTTTGCATTCCCACCAACAGTGTAGGAGGGTTCCCTTCTCTCCACACCCTCTCCAGCATTTATTGCTTGCAGATTTTTGGATCGCAGACATTCTGACTGGTGTGAAGTGGTACCTCATTGTGGTTTTGATTTGCATTTCTCTAATAATGAGTGATGTTGAGCATCTTTTCATGTGTTTGTTAGCCATCCGTATGTCTTCTTTGGAGAAATGTCTATTTAGTTCTTTGGCCCATTTTTTGATTGGGTCGTTTATTTTTCTGGAATTGAGCTGCAGGAGTTGCTTGTATATTTTTGAGATTAGTTGTTTGTCAGTTGCTTCATTTGCTATTATTTTCTCCCATTCGGAAGGCTGTCTTTTCACTTTGCTTATGTTTTCCTTTGTTGTGCAGAAGCTTTTAATTTTAATTAGATCCCATTTGTTTATTTTTGCTTTTATTTCCAGAATTCTGGGAGGTGGATCGTAGAGGATCCTGCTGTGGTTTATGTCAGAGAGTGTTTTGCCTATGTTCTCCTCTAACAGTTTTATAGTTTCTGGTCTTACATTTAGATCTTTAATCCATTTTGAGTTTATCTTTGTGTGCGGTGTTAGAAAGTGATCTAGTTTCATTCTTTTACAAGTGGTTGACCAGTTTTCCCAGCACCACTTGTTAAAGAGATTGTCTTTACTCCATTGTATATTCTTGCCTCCTTTGTCAAAGATAAGGTGTCCATATGGATGTGGATTTATCTCTGGGCTTTCTATTTTGTTCCATTGATCTATATGTCTGTCTTTGTGCCAATACCATACTGTCTTGATGACTGTGGCTTTGTAGTAGAGCCTGAAGTCAGGCAAATTGATTCCTCCAGTTCCATCCTTCTTTCTCAAGATTGCTTTGGCTATTCGTGGTTTTTTGTATTTCCATACAAATCTTGAAATTATTTGTTCTAGTTCTGTGAAAAATATCGCCGGTATCTTGATAGGGATTGCTTGAATTTGTAAATTGCTTTGGGTAATATACTCATTTTCACTATATTGATTCTTCCGATCCATGAGCATGGTATATTTCTCCATCTATTAGTGTCCTCTTTGATTTCTTTCATCAGTGTTTTAAAGTTTTCTGTATATAGGTCTTTAGTTTCTTTAGGTAGGTATATTCCTAAGTATTTTATTCTTTTTGTTGCAATGGTGAATGGAATTGTTTCCTTAATTTCTTCTTCTACTTTCTCATTATTAGTGTATACGAATGCAAGGGATTTCTGTGTGTTGATTTTATATCCTGCAACTTTACTATATTCATTAATTAGCTCTAGTAATTTTCTGGTAGAGTCTTTAGTGTTTTCTATGTAGAGGATCATGTCATCTGCAAACAGTGAGAGTTTTACTTCTTCTTTTCCAATTTGGATTCCTTTTATTTCTTTTTCTGCTCTGATTGCTGTGGCTAAAACTTCCAGAACTATGTTGAATAGTAGTGGTGAAAGTGGGCACCCTTGTCTTGTTCCTGACTTAAGGGGAAATGCTTTCAATTTTTCACCATTGAGGATAATGTTTGCTGTGGGTTTGTCATATATAGCTTTTATTATATTGAGGTATGTTCCTTCTATTCCTGCTTTCTGGAGAGTTTTTATCATAAATGGATGTTGAATTTTGTCAAAGGCCTTCTCTGCATCTATTGAGATAATCATATGGTTTTTATTTTTCAATTTGTTAATGTGGTGAATTACATTGATTGATTTGCGGATGTTAAAGAATCCTTGCATCCCTGGGATAAAGCCCACTTGGTCATGGTGTACGATCTTTTTAATATGTTGTTGGATTCTGATTGCTAGAATTTTGTTGAGGATTTTTGCATCTATGTTCATCAGTGATATTGGCCTGTAGTTTTCCTTTTTTGTAGTATCTTTGTCAGGTTTTGGTATTAGGGTGATGGTGGCCTCATAGAATGAGTTTGGAAGTTTCCCTTCCTCTGCAATTTTCTGGAAGAGTTTGAGTAGGATAGGTGTTAACTCTTCTCGAAATTTTTGGTAGAATTCAGCTGTGAAGCCGTCTGGACCTGGGCTTTTGTTTGCTGGAAGATTTCTGATTACAGTTTCAATTTCCGTGCTTGTGATGGGTCTGTTAAGATTGTCTATTTCTTCCTGGTTTAGTTTTGGAAAATTGTATTTTTCTAAGAATTTGTCCATTTCTTCCAGGTTGTCCATTTTATTGGCATATAATTGCTGATAGTAGTCTCTTATGATCCTTTGTATTTCTGTGTTGTCTGTTGTGATCTCTCCATTTTCATTTCTAATTTTATTGATTTGATTTTTCTCTCTTTGCTTCTTGATGAGTCTGGCTAATGGTCTGTCAATTTTATTTATCCTTTCAAAGAACCAGCTTTTGGCTTTGTTGATTTTTGCTATGGTCTCTTTTGTTTCTTTTGCATTTATTTCTGCCCTAATTTTTAAGATTTCTTTCCTTCTGCTAACTCTGGGGTTCTCTAATTCTTCCTTTTCTAGTTGCTTTAGGTGTAGAGTTAGGTTATTTATTTGACTTTTTTCTTGTTTCTTGAGGTATGCCTGTATTGCTATGAACTTTCCTCTTAGCACTGCTTTTATAGTGTCCCACAGGTTTTGGGTTGTTGTGTTTTCATTTTCATTAGTTTCTATGCATATTTTGATTTGTTTTTTGATTTCTTCTGTGATTTGTTGGTTATTCAGAAGCGTGTTGTTCAACCTCCATATGTTGGGATTTTTAATAGGTTTCCTCCTGTAATTGAGATCTAATCTTAGTGCATTATGGTCAGAAAAGATGCTTGGAATGATTTCGATTTTTTTGAATTTATCTAGGTTATATTTATGGCCCAGGATGTGATCTATCCTCGAGAAGGTTCCATGAGCACTTGAGAAAAAGGTGAAATTCATTGTTTTGGGGTGAAATGTCCTATAGATATCAATTAGGTCTAACTGGTCTAATGTATCATTTAAAGTTTGCGTTTCTTTGTTAATTTTCTGTTTAGTTGATCTGTCCATATGTGTGAGTGGGGTATTAAAGTCTCCCACTATTATTGTGTTGTTGTTAATTTCCCCTTTCATACTTGTTAGCATTTGTCCTACATATTGCGGTGCTCCTATATTGGGTGCATATATATTTATAATTGTTATATCTTCTTCTTGGATTGATCCTTTGATCATTATGTAGTGGCCTTCTTTGTCTCTTTTCACAGCCTTTGTTTTAAAGTCTATTTTATCGGATATGAGTATTGCCACTCCTGCTTTCTTTTGGTCTCTATTTGCATGGAATATCTTTTTCCAACCCTTCACTTTCAGTCTGTATGTGTCCCTTGTTTTGAGGTGGGTCTCTTGTAAGCAGCATATAGAGGGTTCTTGTTTTTGTATCCAATCGGCCAGTCTTTGCCTTTTGGTTGGGGCATTCAATCCATTTACGTTTAAGGTAATTATTGATAAGTATGATCCCGTTGCCATTTGTTTTATTATTTTGGGTTCGGGTTTATACTCCCTTTTTGTGTTTCCTGTCTAGAGAATATCCTTTAGAATTTGTTGGAGAGCTGGTTTGGTGGTCCTGAATTCTCTCAGCTTTTGCTTGTCTGTAAAGCTTTTGATTTCTCCTTCGTATTTGAATGAGATCCTTGCTGGGTATAGTAATCTGGGCTGTAGGTTATTTTCTTTCATCACTTTAAGTATGTCTTGCCATTCCCTCCTGGCCTGAAGAGTTTCTATTGAGAGATCAGCTGTTATCCTTATGGGAATCCCCTTGTGTGTTATTTGTTGTTTTTCCCTTGCTGCTTTTAATAGTTGTTCTTTGTGCTTGATCTTTGTTAATTTGATTAATATGTGTCTTGGGGTGTTTCGCCTTGGGTTTATCCTATTTGGGACTCTCTGGGTTTCTTGGACTTGGGTGATTATTTCCTTCCCATTTTAGGGGAAGTTTTCAACTATTATCTCCTCAAGGATTTTCTCATGGTCTTTCTTTTTGTCTTCTTCTTCTGGGACTCCTATAATTCGAATGTTGGAGCATTTTATATTGTCCTGGAGGTCTCTGAGATTGTCCTCATTTCTTTTAATTCGTTTTTCTTTTTTCCTCTCTGATTCATTTATTTCTACCATTCTGTCTTCTATTTCACTAATCCTATCTTCTGCCTCCGTTATTCTATTATTTGTTGCCTCCAGAGTGTTTCTGATCTCATTTATTGCATTATTCATTGTATATTGACTCTTTTTTATTTCTTCTAGGTCCTTATTGAACCTTTCTTGCATCTTCTCAATCCTTGTCTCTAGGGTATTTATCTGTGATTCCATTTTGACTTCAAGATTTTGGATCATTTTCACTATCAATATTCGGAATTCTTTCTCAGGTAGATTCCCTATCTCTTCCTCTTTTGTCTGGTTTGGTGGGCATTTCTCCTGCTCCTTTACCTGTTGGGTATTCCTCTGTCTCTTCATCTTGGTTATATTGCTGCGTTTGGAATGGCCTTTTTATATTCTGGTAATTTGTGGAGTTCTCTTTATTGTGGAGCTTCCTCACTGTGGGTGGGGTTGTATCAGTGGCTTGTCCAGGTTTCCTGGTTAGGGAAGCTTGTGTTGGAGGTCTGGTGGGTGGAGCTGGGTTTCTTCTCTCTGGAGTGCAGTGGAGTGACTAGTAATGGGTTATGAGACGTCTAAAGTTTTGGAGTAACTTTGAACTGCCTGTATATTGAAGCTCAGGGGTGTGTTCCTGTGTTGCTGGAGAATTTGTGTGATATGTCTTGCTCTGGAACTTGTTGGCCCTTGGGTGGAGCTTTGTTTCAGTGTAGGTTTGGAGGCATTTGATGAGCTCCTATTGCTTAATGTTCCCTGAATTCAGGAGTTCTCTGATGTTCTCAAGCTTTGGACTTAAGCCTCCTGCTTCTGGTTTTCGGTTTTATTTTTACAGTGGTCTCTAGACTTCTCCATCTATACAGCACCAATGATATAGTATCTAGGCTAAAGATGAAAGGTTTCTCCACATTGAGGGGCACCCAGAGAGATTCACTGGGTTACATGGATAAGAGAAGAGGGAGGGGGTAGTTAGAGGTGACTGGAATGAGATGCGGTGAGATCAAAAGAGGAGAGAGCAAGCTAGTCAATAGTCACTTCCTTATGTGCACTCCATAGTCTGGACCTCTCAGCGGTATTTACGGAGTTATACAGGGGAGAGGAGAGAGAGGAAGTAGACAGAGGTTGCCAGGAGGGTAAGAGAGAGGAATGAAAAGGAGAGAGACAGGCCCAGCCAGTAATCAGTTCCTTAGGTGCTCTCCACCATCTAGAACACACAGAGAATCACAGAGTTGGATATGGAAGAGATGGGGGGAGGGGGGGGAGAGACAGAGGCCACCTGGTGGAGAAAAAGGAGAGTCCAAAAGGAGGAGAGAGTGGTCAAGCCAGTAATCTCGCTGTCAGGTAAGATTGGGTTATGAAATGTACAAGATTAACAACAAAAACCGAAAAGCAAAGATTAAAAACGTAGAGTAGAGGTTAGATTTTCAAAAATACAATGTTAAAGAGACGAAGCAGAAGGAAGAAAGAAAAAAAAGAGAAAAGATTAAAAAAATAATAATAATAATAATATTAAGAAAAAGAAATAGGGAAAAAAAATAAGGAAAAAATATATATAAGAAAAAAAAAAAAAAAAACCCAAGATTAAAAATGAAATACCAACAACAACCACGCGAAGACTATATATGGTGTTTGCTTTAAAAAAGTAGAGTCTTTTTTTTTTTGAAAAGTAATAG
>NW_024070212.1:41208589-41324241 GCF_014754425.2 Oryx dammah
AAGATATATCTGGCCCTTCTCTGATGTTGTGGGCCGTGTTGGTCACTTCCAAGGCGTTTCCCTCTGTTTAGCTTCTGTTTGCTGGTCTCTTCAGGGTCTGAATTCCGTCCTGACACATGGGGGCGGTGGAGGACACTTTTTTTTTTTTTTTTTTTTAGGCTCACTAGTTCAGTCGCGCTGTGGGGAGCGGGGAATGCTGCAAACAAATAGCACTGTCGTGGGCACACAGCGTCTCAACCCCGCTGGACCTGTCTCCCCCCACGACGCACAAACCGCTCCGGCTCCACGGAGCTCAGCCAGGAACCATCCGAGGGCGGCCCCAGGCTTCGTGCACCTCCCCGGTTCAAGCCGCTCGGTTTTGGCGCCCAGGTAACCCTCAGAGGCACAAACTTGTTTGGGACTGCGCTCTGCGCCCCTCCCGGGTCCGAGCAGCTCGGGAGCTTGGCGAGCGCGGTCGCCGGGACTTGTCCCCTTCTCTGTTTCTACTGCTCAGTTTTCTGGGTGTACTGCTGGCGCTCCTTGTGAGGCGGGTGGTGACTGTCCTGCGTCCCCTGAAGTCTCAGCAAAGAAGCCTGCCTGCCGCTTTTCAGGTAGTCTCTCCGGGGCTGCGATTGCCCCTTTCCAGCCCTTACAGCTCTGGCTGCCTGTCCCCGGCGGGGGATGGTCTGCAGGCGGCTATTTCCGTTCAGTCCTTTGTTCTGTGTGCGGTCCTGGCGGGGTCTTATGTTCGCGCTTTTCGCGTGGTAGCTATCCCCCAGCCTGGTTTGCTCGCCCAAGTTCGTTCGCTCTGGTTACGCGTGGGGCGTTTCTGCCCGCTTCTTACCGAGCCCGGCAGCCCGCGCCTCCCGCGCTTCCCTGCCCTGCCCCCACTTGCTAGCGGCGGCTGCAGGCGTCTGCGCGGCTTTTCCGCTGGGGGAGTTACTGTTGGGCTCGTAATCTGTTGGTTTTAATTATTTATTCTTTCTTCCTTCCTGTTATGTTGCCCTCTGTGTTTCCAAGGCTTGCCTTAGACTCGGCAGGGAGAGTGTTTCCTTGTGTTTGGAAACCTCTCTTCTTAGAATTCCCTTCCCGGGACGGGCTTCCCTTCCCGGGATGGAGCTCCCTCCCCACCTCCTTTGTCTCTTTTCTCGTCTTTTATATTTTTTCCTACCTGGTTTTGAAGACACTGATCTGCTTTTCCGGTTGCCTGATGTCCTCTGCCTGCATTCAGAGGTTGTTTTGTGGAGTTTGCTCCGCGTTGAAATGATCTTTTGAGGAATTTGTGAGGGAGAAAGTGGTCTTCCGTTCCTATTCCTCCGCCATCTTAGGACCGCCCCCCTCTCCTTGTGGATTTGATTTGCATTTCTCTAATCATTAGTGATGTTGAGCACTTTTCCATATCTCTGTTTGGAAAATCTTTGGGAAAATGTCTATTCATATCATTTGCCCACTTTTAAATCAGTTCATTTGGGTTTAGCTATTGTAAAAGACCTGTACACTGGAAATTATAAGACATTGATGAAACAAATTGAAGAGGACACAAAGAAATGGAAAGACATTCCACATTCATGGATTGAAAGGATAAATATTGTTAAAATGTCTGTACTACCTAAAGCGATCAGAGATTTAGGTGATCTCTATCAAAATTCCAACAGCATTTTTCTCTAAAAAAGGGGGGGAATCCTAAAATTCATACAAAACAACAAAAGACCCAAATTGTCAAAGCGAACTTGAGAAAAAAGAGGCATCACACCTCTTGATTTCAAACTATATTACACAACTACAATAACCTAAAATAGCGTGGTAGTGGAATAGAAACAGACTCACAGATCAGTGGAACAGGAAAGGAAAAAAACAAAAAAAGTACAGCATCAATCTAAAGGGTTTCCCAGGGGGTTCTAGTGATGAAGAATCCATTTGCCAATGCAAGAGACACAAGAGATGCGGCTTCATCCCTGGGTCAGGAAGATGCCCTTGAGGAGGTCATGGCAACCCATTCCAGTATTCTTGCCTGGAAAATTCCATGGGCCGAAGAGCCTGGTGGGCTACAGTTCCATGGGGCTGCAAAGAGTCGGACAACTGAGTGAGCAACTGAGCACACCAATCTGAAAAGCTTCTGCATGCAAAGAAAACAATCAGCCAAGTGAAAAGGCAACTTAGGAAATAGGAAAAATATTTGCAAACCAAATATCTAAAAGAGGGTTAAAATCCAAAGTAGTTCCTGCTTAGAATTATTAGATGTGCAACGTAGACATTTTAATGCCATTGAAAGAAAAAAGAGGAAAACCAGTGTGGTTTTTGTTTCTACTCTGAAAAAACAAATATATATATAAAGGTTCTAGGAAGAAGGTGGCAAATTAAAGCATCAGTAATACTTTTTAAAAGAAGCCTTTATAAATCTAAAATCATTTTGTATGATAATACCTATTATATTGAAATGGTAGAATTATGGGTCAGTGACTTATTTTTCTCTATCAAACTCTGTATAAGTACATTACTTGCATAATTTTAAAAAATGAATAAAGATAGATTCACTTTGACAAGTTAATTTGCTCATAAAATTATCAGGAATTCCTGAGTTCAAATCTCGACCACTTACATGACACTGAGCAAGTTAATATCAATATTATTATTAATAATTATCATTACCATTAGTATTATTAGCTAGATTTCAACATGTACTATGTGCCAGTCATTCTGTTAAGCACTTCATATACATTACCTCATGTTAGTGAGTCTTCCAAAATATAGTTCTTCACCTTTTAAAAAACTGATGGTAACTCCTACTTTGTAGGACAATTATGAAGACTAGATGAGATTACATATGAAAAGCACATGGTAAACTGTATAACATTAGGCACGTGTTGCTTTGCACCTCTGTACATTCTGATTATAAAGAACATTCAGATAATAAACACAAACTTACCAGTGCTTTGCTTTTAAAAAGAACAAGGGTAGGATTGTCCTATCACTGAACTTTAAAGAATCGACCTCTTTTAACCTTGACTAGTTTCTGAGAAGCAGGCACTATGTAAAGAACTGAAACGAATATTATTATTCTGGTCTTCGGGCTTCATATTTTCCACAGTTTAAACGATGCTGGAAGCACTTACTGCCTGAAAAATGCTAGGCTGGAGAGCAGAAGCGGGGAATTCCCAGTAATTGACAAAAGAGCCCTGGAATCAGGTTCTGAGCTCTCCCTTCATCAGTCACTGCTGTTTCTGGTGCTTTGCTTTCATGCTCTTTGCAAACTGACGAAAACAACTGTGTAGTCACAGTAAGACAAGGTTCTCTCCCTTTTCTTCGCTAGTATAACTTATAAAATATCCAAGTTATTTTTCAGATTGCAGTAAATGATGGTAAGAAGAAAGGTTTCCTGTGTCCAAAAGATGTCTTACTGCGTGGTACTAGAAAGACTGGTTTAGCAGAACGCGGGACTGTATCTCTAGTTTAAATCTGGGGCTATGTTCTGTGTTGTATACCCTCAAAACAAAGAACTTTTGCTCTCAAAATGCTCAAGACAGAAACGAAGAACTACACCTCTGCCATTCTCTTCTGTCAGCAAACTTCATGTCTCACCTAAACTTCTACAGCAGCTTCTAACTCTTCCTGTCTTCTTTCATCCCTGATTGAATATATCTCCCTCTTGGTGCTTAATTTTTCTCCCCCATTTTTACTCTGTTCTGGGATAATTCCCTCAGTCATTCAACCTCCTACATCTATGCTAATATGGTAACCCCCAGCTACAGGTGCTGGAAACATGATTGGTCCTGAATGAGATGTGCTGTAAATACAACATACACACATGGAACTCAAACATTTTGAAAAGAAAAAAGAATGCAAATATTACATAAATAATATCAATTACATGTGAAAAGATAATATTTTGAGTTAAATAAAACATATCATTAAAGTTAATTTCACCTATTTTTCACTTTCATAAGATGGTTACTAGAAAAATTTTAATTGTATATGTGGCTTGTGTTGTATTTCTACTGGCTAGACCTGTTCTTCACTGCAAATTCAGTTGTCAGCTGTTGTATTCAACTTTTTTAAGGAGAGGTATGGGATATTTTCCAAATCAAGTTTTTAATTTCCTAAAACTCCTTTGTGATCTCTAATTGTCTCTTTCTTCATAGAAATTACTCTTATTTTGTAAGTCTAAAAGCTTCTCAAGTCTTTCTGGAGATAAACAGAATTTTATTAAATTCCTATGTTCTATACTAACTCTATTTCCTCGGGATTTAGTTTCTCTAATTTTCCCATTTTGAAGCTTCTCTTTCATGCTGCTGGTTTCTCCTCCCATGGTTTTGATTCTTGGCTACCCATATCTAAAGTGAGTATCTGTACTAATCAGTTACTGATGATTGCATCCTGTTTCCTAAACCCAAATGAAATGGCATTTCCCTTAGCAATGAATAAGGATATTGTAATGCCAGATGTGGGCAGAGACATGTGACCTGGCTGATTCCTCTTTAGGGCACATGAAGAACTTACCTTTTTGGTATAGATGCTCCTTTTGGTAATGGAGTGCTGCCCTAAGCATCTCTCTGGCCCCCATGTTTACTTTGAAGCTCGTCAAAGTATATCATCCATTCTATTTACAGTTTTCAGCTTATCACAAGAAATAATTTTAACCTAAGAAATGGAAACTAAAACTTGTTACAGAACCATGCGGTAGCAGAGTCAATAGAAGGAAACAGAGAGAGAAGAAAATACAAGATGTCAGCATGGAAAAGCTTTCAGACTTAACCAGGCAGTTAGAGCTACTTCTTCTTCATAGAAGCGCAAGCCTGGCAAGAACATAAGATAAGGTTCAGATGAAGGACGTCAGGTGTCCAGATATCTGTTGATGAATGTCTAAGCCCTAAATCTATCCCAAAATGAGTTGAGTTGTCTTGGAGTTCTCCTCTTTAGATAACTTTGCATTAGGTAAATTGGAGAAGAAATTAAAGTATTTGACATGTTGAGAACTGATAATTTCTAAGGTCTAGTCTAAGGAAATATTAAGAAATGTATCAGAAATGCCACTGAACTGAAAATCTTGGCATAAAGTCCCAGCACTGCCAGTAACTGACTACACAACTTGGAAAAGTCTCTTTAACCTCTCTGGGCCTTAATTGTGACCAATTCAGAAATAGTTTGTCTTCCCCAGAGGCAGACTGCCTGGGTACAATGCACTTCCTTTTGACTCAGGATCCTTATCTCTAGCAGGACTCGGTAAAAGTTCTCTGTAAAGGGTCAGATGGTAAATGCTTTAGGTTTTGCAAAGCCAAATACAGCTTCTGTAGCGTTTTATTCTTCCATCTCACTCTTTTATTTACAGTGTTCTAAAAATTGTAAAAACCATTCTTAACTCATGAGCCCTACAAAAATAGGCCATAGGACATAGTTTGCCTACCCCTGACTTTCAGAGATAGAGTACTACTGCATAGGCTTCTTGTGGTTATTGAAAAAGTAAAAGATGTAAAAGTTTGGAATATGTGTAGTACACAGGAAGTATAAATATTAAATGGCATGGTTACTACTATAATTGTTATATCCCCAACATCTAGCTTAGCATTGGGAACATATCATGACCTCAATAAATAATTATTAAATAAATAAATATGTAAAGGAAGGGCCTTGGACTCGATAATAATCTGTATTCTCTTCAAGCTCTGCAATTCTATAACCTCACATCTCAGGATGCATGTTGCTGCCAGGTACGCCAGCTCTTGTCCCAGTGCTTAAAGGAAAGTCTGTTGAGAGTTGGAGGTGGTACTGAGTACGACCAGCAAAAATAATTGACTTGTTTAAAAAGTGACACAATCTGTAAGACTGAAATAAAAACCTGAAAGGCCAAAAGTTCCAGAAGCTGCTGCTGTTAAGTCACTTCAGTCGTGTCCGAATCTGTGCAACCCCATAGACGGCAGCCCACCAGGCTCCCCCGTCCCTGGGATTCCCCAGGCAAGAACACTGGAGTGGGTTGCCATTGCCTTCTCCAATGCATGAAAGTGAAAAGTGAAAGAGAAGTCACTCAGTCGTGTCTGACTCTTAGCGACCCCATGGACTGCAGCCTACCAGGCTCCTCCGCCCATGGGATTTTCCAGTCAAGAGTACTGAGAGTACTTAACAAATCATAATATGACTTTGTTATGTATGTTTTTGCAAAGTACATGTTGCCATCTTATTTTAAAAAGCCCATGTTTTCCAGTTACGTGAGCTATCCCTGGAGACTTTGGATATAATCTTATGAAAAATATCATGAATTTACAATGACCTAGTTTTCATTCCCAAGTGACAGAAATTAAACATTGAAGATGAGGGGAGAAGAAATTAGATAAAAGTGGTAAAAGATACAAATTTCCAGTCATAAATATTTCTAGGGACATAATGTACAGTATGATGACTATAGTTATCAATGTATGATATATGTGAAAATTGTTAAGTAACTCTTAAGAGTTCTCATCACAAGAAAAAAAAATTTGTGTCTACGTAAGATGATGAATGTTTACTAAATTTTTTGTAGTAATTATTCACAATATATGTAATTTAAATCATTATGCTGTACAACCTAAATACAGTCACTGCTGTATGTCAATTATTTCTCAATAAAACTGGTGGGGGGTGGTGTGGAACTGAAGGTGCCTTGAGCTTTCAGAAATACTTTCCTTTTCTTCAACAATGTAAGATGACATAGATCAATTATCAAACTATTAAATATCAGTTAACTTCTTTGGAAACTGAATATAAAATGAACCAGCAAACACTGCCCTGTTATAACCCCACTGTGTATAAAAACTAGGTTTAATGAATTATGAAAAGATAATTTTGTAGTTATTACTCTTGTAGAGATGATTAATAATCATATTATTCACTTTTACAAAAGGAAAAGAAAAGAAAGACTATCTTATTTCTAAGCCAGTGAGTCTCAAAATGCAGACTTCAAAGGAGCAACAACAATAGCACTAGAAATTTGTTAGAAATACAGATTCTCCTCCCTGCTCCAGACCAACCAAGTCAGAAGTTCTGGGAGTGGGGCCAGCAATCTGTGTGTTATTAATAACATCCCCTCCAAGAAGGATCACATTTGAGAATCACCTCTTTAAGCCATCCCCTTCCTCAATCCTCCTCTTATTCTTATCACTTTAGTCCATTCAACTGCTCTAACAAAAATACCATAGACTGGGTGGTTTCAACAGCAGACATTTATTCCTCACAGTTCTGGAAACTGGGAAGTTGACAGTCAAGGTCCTAGCAGATCTGGTGTCTGGGAACCCACCTTCTGGTTCAGAGATGGCTGCCTTCTCACTATGTCCTTACATGGTGGAAAGAGGGCATGGGAGCTCTGGAGTCCCTTCTACCAGGGCGCTAATCCATTCTTGAAGACCCTACTCTCCTGACCTAATCACCTTCCAAAGTCCCACTTCCAAATACCATCACACTGGGGATTAGTTCTCAGCATATGAATTTGAGGAAGGGGGCCAAATGTTCTGTCTTTTATTGTTGCTGTTCAGGTGCTCAGGCGTGTCTGACTCTTTGCAACCTGAAGAACTGCAGCACGCTAACCTTCTCTGTCCTTCACTATCTCCCGGAGTTTGCTCAAACTCATGTCCATTGAGTCAATGATGCCATCCAACCATCTCATCCTCTGTCTCCAAATTCCAGATCTGGTGTCTCTGCATAAATTAGCATAATCTTTGTAGAACCAGAACAAGTCTCATTTTCATGTTCCCCTAACCCTTAGATATTTTCTCCCGTCTCTGCTCCCCTTATCTGGTTCCTTTGCTTTCCTTATATTATTATGTTCTAGGCCAGACCGTCCCAGACCACGTTCAGCACATCATCTGCTGAAATCTGTAGCATTAACTCTACCACAATTTAAACTCCTAATCATGCTGTCTTGCACTGTTAACTGAAATCATTTACTAAGATCTGCCTGGAGCTACATTCTGGGCTAGGCTCTGTGAGAGTTCACACAGAGGATCTATCCCCAAGAAAATAATCTAATGATGGATGAGAGGAAATTTACAACTAATAAAATATAGAAAGCATGCTTAAAGGGGGCACAGATAAAAGCATCAATTTCTGATAACGTCTTGATCTTTAAACATCACTTATACACAAATGACTTATTAACATCTTCAGCCTGGACTTCTCCAATTGCTCCAGTCTCATAAATACAACTCCCCACTCCAAATCTAGACCTAAATATCACAGAGAAACCTCTGTAGTAACATATCCACAGCTAAACTTCTAATCTTCCCCAAACCTACTTCCTTCTCTATCTTTCCAATCTTTCTCTAATACTCCACATCTGAGTATATTTTCCTACCTATCTACTTTCAAAACATTTGCAAAATTTAACTGGATCTTATCACTTCCACCATTACCACCAATGTCTTATCCTTCTGACAATACTCTTGCTTTCATTCTAGCCTATTTGAAGCCTTGCAGCCAAAACGATCCTTTCAAAATTTAAGTCAGATAACATCACTTATCTCCTCAAACCCTGTTAATGGCTTCTGATCACTCTCTGAGTAAAAGCCACATCCTTAAATAGCTATAGGATATGCAGCCCATCCCCCCACCATCACGCATCTGCTCTCTTCACCTGTTAGACTCTCATTCACACCTCTCCTGGCACAATGACCTTCCACTTGTCATTTCCCCCTCTGGAGCACACCTCCCGGCTTACTCCCTCACTTCCAGCAGGTTTCTGGTTAAGATCATCTCCCCATTAGCCATTCTACTCAAAATTGACACCATTCTCACCCCAACACTGGACCTCTCTATACCCTTTTCCTATCTCCTTTTTCCCATGACATTTATCTCCATCTAACTCCATTGGGTGGCAAAGAGTCAGACACGACTAAGCATAACATAATATATATGTATTCATTTTTGTATCCCCTTCACTATCTCCCAGAGTTTGCTCAGATTCATGTGCATTGAGAACTCATTAATACATCAGTAAAATATGTCCCCCACACCCCCACCCATTCTTAAGATCCTTCAGGGGCTTTGTATCATTTTTGTAGATTATAACCATCATGAGAGCAGAGATTATTGTCTACACATAGTATATATTTGTTGACTGGATGAATAAATGAATGAATGAAATGTTACAGGAGTTCAAAGAAAGGGCAGAGTGCTTCCTAACAAAGGGATGAAGAAAAGTTAGGGCGGAGGCAGCAAGTGAGTGGGTCCTTCAAAAACTGGTAGAATTTAAGCAATAAAAGATGGTACAGAGAGGCTTATCTTTTTTAAATGAGTAAGTTCTGAGGATCTAATGTACAGCATGGAGACTATATTTAATAATGCAATATTGTATACTTGAAATGTTGTATAGAGGAAATTTTTAAGCAGATCTACTTAACTCCTGATGGATCCTTACTTATGGAAGCTTCCCTTTGTATAAAACCTGGAAGGTCCCATTACCCCTAAAAGTAGATAAAACATTGTATTATTATGCTATAAAAATATATTAAAATTATCTTTTCAATATTAATCTTAATAATATTGCATTAATATTAATTATTCATTCAGTCAAAAATAGTTGTTGTGAAAATAATTGTTCTTGTGGAAAAGTGACTGAGTGCAGTGACTGGAGACATTTGTGGAGGCTCTGGGCAGGACCTAGGGCGCACACAAAGGCTTTCAAGTAAGCTGGTTGAAAACATGGAAACTCTGCCTTCCCTTTCTGCGTGGAGGTAGAGCCGGTGGTCTCTATCTGATGGAATTAGGGATGTTTCTTCTTCATAAGGTGATAGAAGAGAGATTTTGCTAGGTGGCAAAAGTGTGTGCATGAGTCAGTGAGTGTGTGTATGTGTGCGTGTGTGCTTGTGGGTGTGGATGGGTGTGTGTGTGTGTGTGAGCTATGGAAACAAAGAAAATGGAGAGGAGCTGCTTTCAGACAGGGTACAGTGATCACGACTCAGGGGATACACTGTAATGAATAAATGATTATCAAGTGAATGAAGTCGCACCAACTTATTATAAGATACTCCCAAAGAGAAACTTTCCAAGCACTCACTCATGATTCTTTGATTCTCCTGAAACTCAGCGTGTGATTTATCTCCCCCTTGAATGCTAAATGCTGCACCAGTTTTGTCTTCTCTGCAGAAAACGTGGCATCCAAAACAGAATACGTATGCTAGAAGGAATCTTAAGAGTTGTTTATTACAATTGCTCTCATTCTCCAACAAGATGCTAGGTTTCTGAGATGTATAGGGCTGGTTCAAGGTCACAGAGCTGGATAATATCAGATCCTGGGCTGAGCCCAGAGCTCTGGCTCCATATCTAGAACTCTTCCTTCACTAGCTGACCAAGTTCCACTGTAGTGTTTGCTTTATTGAACAATGAAGCAAGTTGGGAGGCCATTACTTATAGGTATATCATCTGATATATCCTGCAGAACCTGGATTCTGGCTTACACCTGACTTCCTACTGAAGGTCAGTGTTGGCTTAGCAGTTGTTCATTTCATTCATTCAGTAACTATTGAGCACTTACTATGTGCCAGGCACTACTGATCCAACAATGAACTTGAAAGTCATGTTGGTGAGGTGGGAGAAAATAAAAACAAATAAAATTACCAAATACTGTAATAAGTGTTTGGTGTGAGGTGGGAGAAAATTAAAACAAATAAAATTACCAAATACTGTAATAAGTGTTTGGTATAAGGTGGATAAGAAATCCCACCTTAAATAGCATGGCCAGAGGAAGCTGCTGAGAAGACGTGTCACCAAGGTTGGGCCTGAAGTAGGGGAAGAAGTCAGGTGTTTGAAGTTTCTCGGCAGAAGGAACAAAGAATGAAAATTCCCTTGAAGCCGCAAAAAGCATTGCATGCCTGAGACCCCAGAGAAGACTGTGTGTCTGGGTCACAGTGAGGGAAGGAGAGAGTGCACTGAGAGGAGGTCAGAGTGGAGCCAGGGCCAGGGCGCACTGGACGTAGAAGATCTGGTTTGGAGCTTGAATTTTATATCAAGTACACAGGAAGCCCCTGAGGGATCCTAAGAATGGGTGGGGGTGTGGGGGACATATTTTACGGACGTATTAATGAGTTCTCAATGCACATGAATCTGAGCAAACTCTGGGAGATAGTGAAGGACAGCGGAGCCTGGCGTGCTGCAGTCCATGGGGTCACAAAAAATCGGACATGACTTAGTGACTGAACAACAAAAAGAATTCTACTCACTTCAAAAGGGGAAAAGATTCAGTCATCATAACTCTGTAAGGTAGGTGCTATTAGGATCATCCTCTTATAGTCGAGGCAACAGCAGCACAGGAAAAAAAAAAAATTGCCTAAGTTCCTGTAGTTTGTAAGCAGCAGAGCAAGGATTCAAACCCAAGTCATACCACTCCTGAGTATTCACTCTTTTTTAACTTTTTATTTTAGATTGGAGTACATCTAAAAAGAGATGATATAAATGAACTTCTTTACAAAACAGAAATTGCTTAAACACTTAGAGAATGAGCTTATGGTTACCATGGGGAAGGGATAGTTAGGGACCTTAGAATTAACATGTATTCATTGCCATATTTAAAATGGATAACCAATAAGAACCTACTGTATAACACAGGGGACTCTACTCAATATTATGTAATAACATAAATGGGAAAAGAATTTGAAAAAGAATAGATATATGTAATATATAACTGAATCACTTTGCTGTACACTTGAAACAATCACGTCTGAGTATTCACTATTAACAAGTACATTTTCATGTTTTGTTGAATAATAATTTGGTGAGGTGGGGAAGAGGTCAAGAAAAGAGGCAGAGATATTAGTTAGGGAGCTATTCCAGGATTCTAGGGAAGAGATTGTTGTTGTTTAGTTGCTAAGTCATGCCTGATTCTTTAGGACCCCATGGACTCTAGCCCACCAGGTTCCTCTGTCCATGGGATTTCCCAGGCAAGAATACTAAAGTGGGTTGCCATTTCCTTCTCCAGGGGATCTTCCTGACCCAGGGATCAGGCCCTTGTCTCCTGCATTGGCAGGCAAGTTCTTTACTGCTGAACCACCAAGGAGGCCCATGGGGAGATATAACGATGCATGAATCAGGATGGTGTCCCTGGAGGTGAATAGAAGCTGATGGATTTCAGATATACCTTGGTAGTAAAATTGACAGGATTTGATGATGCAGTGGACACAAGGAGTGAGGAAAAGATACGAATCGAAGATGGTTCTAAAAATTTCTAGCATAAGTCATAGCTTTTGGGGTGTATCATTTATTTAGACAAGGAACATTGGGAAAGTAGTGAAACAAGTTTCAGAGGTTAAAAGGCCAGGTTTTTTATTTAGCTATCTTAAGTTGGTAAATGAATGAGTCTAAAGTTCAGGGGGCTGGATATAAAAATGTAATCAGTCAACTACACGAAGATGATTTTTAAAGCCATGAGTATGGACAAGCCAACCTAGGGGAGAGCAGAGAGAAAGAAAGAAAAGGGTCTGAGACTGACTCTGAGGAGAGTTTGATTAGAGATGGACCCATCAGAGGAATCTGAGATGCTTCAGACAATGAAACGGGGAAGCCATAACGTATGGTAATAGGGACTTCCTTGGGAGTTAAGTGGCTAAGACTCTGTTTCCAAGGCAGTGGGTGCGGGTTTGCTTCCTAGTTGGGGAACTAAGATCCCACATGCCATGAGGTGCAGCCAAAAAACAAATTGTTTTGATTATGGTAACAGAAAACCCAAGAAAGGAGAGAGTTTTATAAAAGAGAGAGTTGTTAATGTGTCAAATGTTGCTGAGAAGTCAAATAACAGAGGTTAGATTACCATACCTACTTCATGCCAGGGACTCTAGGAAGCTCTCATCAGTTAAAGAACTTCCCATCCAGTCCCCACATATAGGAAAGTCTGCATTTTAAGCTTTCTTTTTTTTTTTTTTTTTTGCATTCAAAGTCGCATCAGTGAAATATCAAATTGAATCATTTCTATCCCGAAGAGGTAGTAAGTTTTGGATAGTTTCTGGATACCGGAGATTTGATATGGAAGAGGAAAGAGAGATGTGCCAGGGGGAGAGACAGGGGACTGTCAAAGTTGGGGAGAGGAAAAGGCAAAAATGATGGGAGGCATCAAATAGCACAAAATATAGCCTGGGGCCTGCTCACTGCACTGAGTCACTTCTGTTTCAAAATAGTATTCTGGCTGACATTTGATTTGATAAATGAGTATAAAAATCTCCCTAGTATATCCTCAGGGTATACGCAAATGTTCTTTTTACATATGATATACCGTTAATAATGAGGTTCTTTACGGTCTTTATATTGCTATCCTCCCTGACAATGCATTGAAAGTGTGAAAGTGTTAGTCACTCAGTTGTGTCTGACGCTGTGACCCCATGGACTGTAGCTTACCAGGTTCCTCTGTCCATGGGATTATCTAGGCAAGAGTCCTGGAGTTGGTAGCCATTCCCCTCTCCAGGGGACCTTCCCGACCTAGGGATTGAACCTAGGCCTCCTGCACTGCAGGGAGATCCTTTACCATTTGAGACACATAGCAATGCATTAGGGACACAATTAAGAACGAAACTCTTGTTAACATGTAAACACCACAAGGTGCTACCATTTTAACAATGGAGATGTCGGGAATGAGAAAGACACACCCGGTGACTTGTATCCTCAGACCAACCCACAACCTTCAGGAGTGTGCCTTTGCCAGAGCGAAGGCTCCATTCCTAGTTGGGTGCTGGACAGACTTGGATTCTAGCCAGCATACAAGAGCCTAAACCCACTGGTTGTCTTTTGCTGTATATTCTTTTTTTTTTTTAATTTTATTTTCTTTTTAGTTGGAAGATAATTACTTTACAATATTGTGTTGGTTTCTGCCGTATATCAACATGAATCAGCCATAGGTTTACATATATCCCTTCCCTCTGGAACCTCCCTCCCACCTCCCCCTCCATCCTACCCCTCTAGGTTGTCACAGAGTACAGGCTTTGGGTTCTCTGCGTCTTTGAATGTTCACAGATCCTTAAGGAAGTCTAAGCTGGAAAACTGGTTCACTGTCAATGAAAGAAGTTTCCAACAATCTGATGAAGAATAGAAGTGCCATTTATCAAGCTATGTAATTCTTTAGAAACCTTGCTTTAGAGGGTCTTTAGAGGAACAAAACAAAGGATGTCGGCATCCTCTCCACCACTTGTAGTTAGAAAAACAAGGATATCCTGTAACAAGTGTTGCTTAACAATAGAACATTCTGCTCAGATGAATGAATAAAAAATTAATGAACTAACAAATGAATGAATGAAAGAAAAAGGCACATTATAAAGTGATTCCCTATAAATCATTCCAGATGTTGTTCCAGGGGCTGTGAATCCTTCCAGACGCCAAACCGGGTGTACGATGGGTACAGATAGAAGAGGAAAGCAGGAAAAGTTACTAGGGGGAATAAACAAAGAGACCTTGGCCCCTGGGTAGTGGGGGCAACTGTCTTCTGGACGTTTGTCCTTGGGGAGTTTTTCAGGCAATCACAGCCAACTCTTCTCAAATCCCTTATCTGAGGATGAAACTTCCCTGACTATGCAAAAATGAAGCAGCTGACAGCCTCCCTAAGGAGTCATTTTTGAAGAGCAAGCATTTCTCCTCGTTCAGGGCCACCCCCTTCAGAGAAGGTTAGCATTCCTGGAGAGATTCCAAACTGTCCAGAGAGACTCTCTGTCTAAACAAGGAGAAAAGTCAACCCGATTTCTTAAAAAACAACACACAAACAATAACCTAAATGCCCCTTTCACTAGAAGCTTAAAGGATTATAAAGAGTGGGTGGCCAAGACACGTGGGAACAATCATATGAGGCATCTTCTGGGCAGCAGGACATGGATGGCAGAGCCAGAAGTGTAATTGGGCTCTCAGGTGACTGTGCCAGGCAGAAGTGTCCTCATGTTGCTTTTTTGTTTTTAATTCATCAGTGGTATTTCCTATTTAAGTTCTAGATTGCTCCACTAAGAGGCATTATAGATCCAGTTATTTGGTGGGTCTCCCTTGTGGCAGTGGTGCCTTGAGAAGATTCCATGACCAGGAGTGAGACTATCTTGTCCTGTCCATGATTTTCTCCTGTTCTTTTCTCATCTGTGAAGGCAAGACCCTTCTAGCATCCCTATCATATCCACTATGAGGAATGGATACATTGCCTGGAATGATCATCTGTCCCCAGGACCTTGAAGCAGTGTGGATTAGAGAAAAGAGCAAACAGATAAAACTGGCTTGGCGGCCCAACTCTACCATTCACTCACTGGGTAATTTCAGGTAAGTTTCTTACCTTCTCAGAGCCTCAGTTTTCTGACCCATAAAATGGATCTGTGAGTCCATGCTGCACAGGATTACCATGAGGATTACATATGACAACATGTACAAGATCATCTCACCCTGTTGGCACTTGGTGGGCACTCAGTCAACACTCACTCCATTCTGTCCCCAAACGATGCTCACTCCAACCAGAAACAACCCTACTTTTCCCACACAGGCTCCCAGAGTGTACATTATTTGCTTATTTACAGAATGCCTACCATGTCCTGCTCTACACTCTCCATTGCAGTAGAAGCTTCTTCAGGATCTGGGATGTGCTGTGTAGAGTTTCATTGTTCCCCTACCACCTGGCATCCACCTTCATATGAAAATTACTCTGTGAACATTGAAGGAATAAATCTTTCTCTCTTATGAGAACAGATTGGTAGGGAAACGTTCCTTATTTACAAGTCTTTACAAAGAGAAAGGATTCAAGAAGCTTACTAAAACATTTGAGATGGGGGAAGAAAGTCACTAGCATTTATTGAGTGCCTCCTTCATTCTAAGGTTTTCACTTTAAGAGCTTATTTATTTCTCACATCAAACTTCCTTTAGCCCCAATTTACAAAAAGGAAATGGACTCAGAAATGCAAATAATTTGCTCAGGATTTCACAGATTATAATAGCATTTCAATTACCTTAACTGAAATGTTTCTATGCATAATTAAAAGTGATTGAGAAAGAAAAAATAGTTTGAGCCCAGAGCCCACAGCAATCACTAATTTTAATCAATCAATTATGCCAGACACTACCCACAAGTGAGAATAGTAACTGAGAACCTGGTAAAAACTTGATCAATTTATAAAAAACTATCCATTGTTTTCTTTCAAAAATATTTTAAGAAAACTAAACAAGCAACTTCCTGGAACCCACAAGCTCTTTTTTGAACTAGATTTCAAAACCCCATAGTTACCTTTTGTCTCATTCCAATATGCAAGGCCCTTCACCCTGTTGAGAGACACTTGTCCAAAGAGATGTTATTTTAAAGTGTGAACTTTGCTTCCTCGGCAGCCTTGTTCTAGAATCCAGTACAGTCTGTCCAACAGATATCCCTGGATCTTTAATGCCCAAACAAACATGGGGCTCAGGATCACCTCCCCCATCTCTGGAGAAAGGGTCCAGAGAATCACAGAACCAAAGCAATCCTACTGTCTTTCTTCAACACAGTATTTTTGCTCCCATGTGTCTGCATTTCAAATCTCTGATTTATGAAAGAGGGAAAACTTTATTTATATTCTAATTGTCTTTAGCATTTTTTTCTTCCTCTTAAACAGAGGCAAACACATATTCGCTATCACGTGAGACAACAGTGGTAGCTGGGGCTCAGGAAAGGGTGAGGGCTAGCATGCAGGGGTGAAGAAGAAGAGGGGCACAGCATCTAGGAGGCACCACCTGAGATCAGTCTGAAACACGAATCTAGAATCTATAAACCTGAGGACTGAGGTTCCCTCAGATTACATAGTCATGATGTCTAGATACTTCACACAAAGTCTGGTGGTTAACACAGAAGCTACCCAGCTTTTAGAGCACTTCCTTTTCATACTCTTTCTCTCCTGGGACCTGACTGGTAGCCTGGTCTCCAGATCTTCATGGCCCTGCAATCTTGGCCTGCTTTCCTTGGACCACCAGACCTCTCTCTCCTCTTTTCCTTCTGACAACTATTCTACATCATCTTTCCTCATGTTTCTATCTCATGCCTGGGAGTTTGGGTTGTTCCTGCTTCACTTAATTGTTTGATTCTGTCTGCAGCCACGTAAAAGCCACCCTGCATCTTCACACTTTCACGGTTCTGTAGGTATATTTGAATTTCGAACAAATATGTGAGTTTATAAACACAGTATTGTAGACACTGGTTCCAAGTCAGTGGGAAATATGTCCATGATATCAATTGTGTTTTTAAGGACATTGGTCATATTGCTATAGATCACCTCTAAATTTACCCCTGGCAGGTTTTTAGGGATCAGAAATTCTCCCATGAGAAAGTCCAAAATAGAAAGATAGTCCTAGCTTGGTACATTCATAGAGGTAAACCAAGCTTATCAAAGCCAGATCATGACACTTCCATTTGTATTGTTGAATGAGTTTATAACTGCACAGTGGGAGCCATTGATTCAAAAAGAGTGTAAGCTAATTGAAGGCTAATAAATCTATAACAGGATATTAAAAAGAGTCTCAGAAGCAAAAAAAAAGAGAGAGAAAGGGAGACTCAGAAGCATCTAGAAAGGTGAAATGAGAAAGATCAATGGCAAAGGGCAATTTCTGTGAATTCACATGAACTATCCCTCAATGCTACTAGAAAAATAGCATCCTCTTTGTATTGGAAGCACAAACTCAAACTTTGGAGGATGGGTGATGGGAGGAAAAGATGGCAATAACAAGAATTTCCTGGAGTGTGGTTCAATTTCAGAAAAGACAGAGGCTCTTGGGCACACCCTTGGCTAGAGTTATCTTAACATTCTGCCCTAGTCCTAGGGAAATTTGTACTGAATTTAAAAAGAGGGGATTAGGAGAGAGGCCAGCTTCAAAGGAGCCCAACAGCATTGTGATACCTGCAGGGGAAGGAATCTCCCCAGACTAGAGAAACATCATTAGTCACTAGGGTGACTATACATTAATTGTGGTGGCTACGGGTGGCAGCCAGGTCAACTTCCTGGGCACAAGTACTAGCCATCTCAATCACTTGAGATTATGAGGAAAGAGGAGCTAGTGTCAGCTGAATTCATCACTTCTACAAATACTCTATCTTCCTTCAGAAAGCATCTTCTAGTCATACTTTCTCCAGGTGTCCAAAGTTTCCATCTGCAATGAGATTTTGAAAAGCATACTCAAATCCCATGTGTTTTGGTTTCCAAGAAAGTTCCAGAGCTAATTAACCTCTAAATAATGCAAACAATAAAGAATCCACCTGCAATGTGGAAGACTTGGGTTTGATCCCTAGGTTGGGAAGATCTCCTGGAGGAGGGCCTGGCAACCCACCCCAGTATTCTTGCCTGGAGAATCCCATGGACAGAGGAGCCTGGCGGGCTACACACAGTCCATGGGGTGGCAAAGAGTCGGACACAACTGAGCAACAAAGCACAGCACAGCAGTGCAAACTGTGTTCACATCCAAATCATCTGATCTTGTCCTCTGCCAACTCTCAATTCAAAATTTTTTAATCAATGCACTTCATTTCTTAGAGAAGTTTCAGGTTTGCATAAAAATTGATCAAAGTGTACCCTGAGTTCTCATATGGCTTCTATGCCTGCACACACACACACAAACACACAAACACATACACACACACAGTTTCCCCTATTATTATTCTCTTATATAGCTCTAGTAAATTTATTACAATTGATGAACCAAATTATTAACTATAGTCCAGAGTTTATATCAAAGTTTGTTTTGGTATTGTACAGTTCAGTGGATTTTGACAAACGTATTATGACTTGTACCTACCATTACAATACCTTACAGAATAATTTAACTTTCTTAAAAATGCCCTGCACTCTACCTGATCATTCCTTCTCTTTTCTTGCGAACTGCTGGCAGCTGGGAAACACTGAGCATTTTACTGTGCCCATCATTTTGCCTTTTCCAAAATGTCACGTAGTTGGACTATACCTACTGGGATTGGCTTCTTTCACTTAGCCATCTGCACTTAAGTTTCCTCCAATCTTTTTGTGGTTTGATAGCTCATTTCTATTTAATGCTGGGTAATACTCCATTGTATGGATGTACCACAGTTTATTTATCAGCCCCTCTACTGAGGACCATCTTACTGGCTTCCAATTTATGGCAATCATGAAGAAAGCTGCTTAAAAATTCACATGCATGTTTCTGAGGGGAAATAATTTTCCAACTCATTTAGGATCATATGGTAAGCATTTGCTTAGTATTATGAGAAACCACCAAACTGTCTTCTAAAGTGACTGTGCTATTTTGTATTCACACCAGCAGTGAATCAGCGTTCCCATTGTTCTACATCCTTGTCAGCATTTGGTATCGTCAGTGATTGGATTTGGGCCATTTTAATGAGTGTGCAGTGGTAGCTCACTGTTTTAATTTGTAATTTCCTAATGACATGCTGCTGAATACCTTTTCATATGTTTGTTTATATCTGTTGTCTAACTTTGTTCTTCTGTGTCTGTGTTGTATTGGCTATTCTGAATCTTTTGCATTTTCATATAAACTTGACAATTAATTGTCAGTATTCACAAAACCACCTGCTGGGATTTCATCTGGGATTGCACTGAATCTATAGACCAAGCTGGGAAGAACTGACATCTTGAGTTTTCACATCCATGAGCATGGAATATCTTTCCGTTTACTTAGATCTTTTTAAATTTTTTTATCAGAGTTTTGTAATTTTCCTCATATAAATCTTGCACCTATCATGTTACGTTTACATCCAAGAATTACTCTTTTTATTGGTACTCATATAACTGTGTGCATCCGTGCATGCTAAGTCACTTCATTCATATCTGACTCTTTGTAACCCTATAGACTGAAGCCTGCCAGGCTCCTCTGTCCATGGGATTTCTCAAGCAAGAATACTGGAGTGGGTTGCCATTTCCTCCTCCAGAGGATCTTCCCAACCCAGGGGTCAAACCCACATCTCTTATGTCTCCTGCATTAGCAAGTGGATTCTTTACCACTAGCACCATCTGAGAAGTCCCATATATACACTACCATGTGTGAAATAGATAGCTAGTGGGAAGCTGCTGTATAGCACAGAGAGACTCTTCCTCTACACAGAGGATCTGACTAACCTTCTGCATCCTGCAAAGTTGCAAGCTAATGCTTATTTTTATATACCAGTAAAAAGCACAAATTTTCTTTTCCTAAAGTGTAAAGATTGATAGAGGCACTTTACTGCTAAGGTTGTATATATAAGATAGGACCTGTGACAAACAACACAGTTGGAAAAAAAAAAATGCATGTAATTGTTAAGGAGAGTACAGCTACCCCTGAGGTCAGAAAAAAGGAAGTCAACTGGGTTTTTTCCTCAAAGGAATAGTCTAAGGAGTCCCACTAATATCTCAAATAATCTATTTGCAAATTCCAAAACAAAAGACACAAGGAAATTATAGGTTGTCACTTTTATTTACAACTTCCCTCCAACCAGAGCCCATACTTACACTGCTACATCTGAAACTAATCTGTGTGGGAAGCTTTCAGAGGGATGGCCGGCCAACTGGCATTACCGCCAGGTCAGCTGATGCCACAGCCTGGTATGTGATCCTGGTCGAATAACCCCTAGCATGTACCTGAAGGAGTTATTGTGCAGAAGGTGGGGAGCAGTGGGGAGAGAAGGGGAGAAGAGGACAAAATTATGGAAATACATTTTGAAAATCCAAAGCACAGTTGAAATTCCAGTCTTAATCAAAAACAGTAACAGGCTCCACTAAATACCCACAAAGGCCTGCTAAAAATATGTGAAGTTCATCCAGAGTTCAAATCTCAGAATTATTTTCTTTTCCCGACTTAGACTTATCCAAAATGCTATGAAGCCTTTAGTTGTTTTAGTGAGAAAACAATCTGTCCATGCAAATTAACCAACGTGTTCTTACATCACACAATGAAGCCAGAAGTGAAAAAATCTTGACAGATCTTTCCTTGATATTTCACTGAAGTTTCAGAGCACTGAGTTTAGAGTCAGCGAACACGAATTTGAAATTACTAACTTCTTGACAACCTCACTGAGCTTTGATTTCTTAACTTCTTAACCTTTAAAATGAATAGGCCACTTTACAATGTGAAATAGGAAAACTTCAAAATCGCTTTCTCTCCACTGTTACACATTATTGATACAATGTTGTGTCAGTTTCTACTGTACAACAATGTGCATCAGTCACAACTATATGTATATATATATATATGTATGTATGTATCCCCCCTCCCTCTTGAGCCTCCCTCTTAGCCCTCATTCCACTCCTCTAGGTCATCACAGAGCACTGCGCTGAGCTCCCTGCTCCCTGGGCTATCTAGCAGCTCCCACTAGCTATCTCTTTTACACATGTCGGTGTATATATGTCAGTGCTCCTTTTTGAGAGCAAATTTCTGCTCCACTATAAATCATTGACTGTAAGGTTTGTTCATGGTTGGCTTGGTTAGTGTTTCGGCATTTGTTTTCCTACTTCTCGGTCATTATTTTGCAGAGATGATCTGCAAATGGTGCATCCAGTCGTCTGGTCTCTGAGGATTGTGGTCTACAGGGCCCAATCCTGACCATAGAGACTTTGACAAGAGCAACATCTGAAGAACAGTGGAGGCCAGACTGGAAATACTGAGGAGTAGGAGAGGACTGTGGAAGTAGATTCATGGAAAATAAACTATTTAATGAATCAATTAGGCTGTGAAGGACCTGAGCATACTGAAAGTCTGCAGAACAGAAGCCAGGAAAGAGATAGCAAGCGAAGGTAAAGGAGTGGAGAAAAATAGCTGTTACATTTCCTGGGATCCAAAGAGGGGAGAGGGACTGTTGTCCTTAGAGCTCTGGGGAAAATACATTGCAGCTGGAGAAGGTTGTAGGAAAACTCTACTCCAGGGAGAAGGGAAGGAATACACGATGTAGCTAGAACTGCTACTGTGGGAGGGGTAGGAGGCCTGGAAAGGAAACATCCCAAGACCCAGGGACACAGTGCCTGCTGAGACTGAAACTGAGTCAGAGGAGCAAAAACCTCCCTTCACCTCCCCTACAAGTTTGGAAAACGCTGAATAATAAGGAACAGTAAGATACCATTGGGAACATTCCAGGAGCACAGAAACAGGCCCTCTTTGATTCAGTGCAAAGGGAAAACCTAAAACAGAGGTTCGGGCAGACACTGTGAAAACCCACTGACAAACTAGTCCCACCAGAAACACAAGGGATCCCTAGAGGCAACTGAAGTACCTATAGCAAAAGTGAACCCAAATCCTTAATTCCTAACTAGATTAATTCAAATCCCCACACTAAAGTCCCAGCAGAAGGAAAGACATGCCCATTTCCAGGCATAAAAGTCTCTGTCTCAGCATCTCTGTCTTAAAACTTTAAACAAAAAAATTATAGAAAAGGCAAGAAAAAGCAACACACTGCCAAGAGACAAAGCAATACTGGAACTGAAATTTAATGATTAAGATGTTAAAGCCTCTGCCAGAAAAGATGGTCAAGATGCAAGATCAGATGGATACTTCCTCAGGGCTGGAAACCATAATAAAATAAAAAAGAGAATTCTGGCGGGGTAGGGGCAGGGGATAAACCCTGAATATTACTTGTAGTGATAAAAGTAAAAGGTGAAGAATAATGAGGAGTCAGATAACTGTGATACTATTTACCAAGGTAGAAAATATAGGAAGGCTAGTTTGGGAAGTTCAGTTCAGTTCAGTTGCTCAGTCATGTCTGACTCTTTGCAACCCCATGGACTGCAGCACGCCAGGCTTCCCTGTCCATCACCATCTCCTGGAATGTACCCAAACTCATGTCCATTGAGTCAGTGATGCCATCCAACCATCTCATCCTCTGTCATCCCCTTCTCCTGCCTTCAATCTTCCCCAGCATCAGGGTCTTCAAATGAGTCAGTTCTTCGCATCAGGTGGCCAAAGTATTGGAGTTTCAGCTTCAACATCAGTCCTTCAATGAATATTCAGGACTGATTTCCTTTAGGATTGACTGGTTGGATCTCTTTACTGTCCAAGGGACTCTCAAGAGTCTCAATGTTGAAGACTCTCAAGAGTCTTCAAAAGCATCAGTTCTTTGGTGCTCATCTTTCTTTATGTCCAACTCACATCCATACATGACAACTGGAAAAACCATAGCTTTGACTAGACGGACCTTTGTTGGCAAAGTTATGTCTCTGTCTTTTAATTTCATGGCTTCAGTCATCATCTGCAGTAATTCTGGAGCCCAAGAAAATAAAGTCTGTCACTGTTTCCACTGTTTCCCTATCAATTTGCTATGAAGTGATGGGACCAAATGCCATGATCTTTGTTTTTGAATGTTGAGTTTTAGGCCAACTTTTTCACTCTCCTCTTTCACCTTCATCAAGAGGCTCTTTAGTTCCTCTTCACTTTCTGCCATAAGGGTGGTATCAACTGCATTTCTGAGGTTATTGATCTTTCTCCTGGCAATCTTGACTCCAGCTTGTGCTTCATCCAGCCCAACATTTCGAATGATGTACTCTGCATAGAAGTTAAATAAACAGGCTGACAATATGCAGACTCGACATACTCCTTCCTCAATTTAAAATGTTCATTAGTTCAGATTTGGACAATTTGAGTTTAAGGAATTGGTGAACATCCACGTGTGTATATTCAATCAAGAATTAATAGAGATGTAAGTTCAGGACAGACATCTAGGCTGGATCAGCAGGATATAGCTGGTTGTTTGAATCACTGGAACAGATAATATCCCTTAGAGAGATTATGTGCATTAAGAATAGAAGAGAGCCAGGACTGAAAATACTGAGAAAACCGGCCTTTGAGGAGTAATGGGCAGAGAAGGAGGAGCCCACTGTGGAGACCAAGATGGGGCAGCAAGAAAGGCAACAAAGGATGACCGTGTTGTACAATGCTGCAGAGAAGTCAGTTAGATAAGAGATCATTGTCACCGATAAGCTGGAGAGTGTGGTAAAATAAGGGGCAGAGGACTGGGTGAACAAAGGAAAGCAGAGACAGCAAGAGAAAACACTTCTTTCAAGAAGCTGAGCTATAAAGGTAAGAAGAGAAATAAGGCAGTGTCTGGATGAGATAGGTAATCAAGGGAGGATTTCTTCGTGGAGGAGTCAGCTTGAACATGTTGAAGAGCTGACTTGAAGGATCCACATTGAAAAAACAGGGGAGAAAGAGAAAGGGAAAGAGGGAACTTAACTAATAAATGGCTCCAGCGAAGAGATCAGAGTCCCAGTGTCAATTGACTCTCTTTCACTTGCTCAGCATTTATCTGATGTGTATTATGTAGTAGGAAATATGTCACTGAATAGAACACAGTCTTGCCTTCAAGAAGCTTCTGGCCTAGAGGGACATATAGGCCAATAAATAAACAAAACAATTGCTAAATATAAGCAAGATATGAGCTACAGATTAATCACAGGGTGCTATGAGAGCATGTAATGAAGTGAAAATGTTATTTGCGTAGTTATGTCTGACTCTTTACGACCTCATGGACTCTAGCCCACCAGGCTCCTCTGTCCATGGGATTTCCCGGGCAAGAATACTGGAGTGGGTAGCCATTCCCTTCTCCAGGGGATCTTCCCCACCCAGGGATCAAAGTCAGGTCTCCTGCATTGCAGGCAGATGCTTTACCATCTGAGCCACTAGAGAAGTACTCTAAGGGCATGTAGGGAGGTTCAGTTTTAGGAAGTAGATTTAGGAAGGCAATTTCCAAAAGCCAGAAAAATGAAGGTAGTAGGAAGGAATCACCTGATTTCGAAACAAAGGATACAGTTTATGAAGTTCAGGAGTCTACAGAGAGCACTGATCATTTTAGAAAACTAATTTAGTGCTTCCCTTTATAAATGTACATAGCACTGACCATTTTTGCTTGTTGTCACTTATCCCAGCTGTAATGAATGAATAATGTGTGTAATTACTTGCTTTGTGTTTCCTTCCCCTACTGGACCTAAGTCCCCTAAAGACAAGGACCACAACTATATTGTTTGCAGAGTAGCCATCTGATAGATGATTGGAACCAGAAATGTAATAATGATGCCTCTGATTATCAGTGTGAGGAGAGTCAGAAGAATCACTGGAATGTGTCCCACTTAGAAGCAAAGCACATTAAAATCAACTGTGTCTGATTTTTGACTGCAGGCTCTGACGTTCTCTCTTTACAGATGAAGGCTGGCCACACTGCCAGCAACCCACGTGGCAAATGCATCAAGGTGGGAGTCTATTTTTAGCTACAGCAAATTACCATTCTTTTATGCTTGTAGATGTTCGTCTCTGCAACTGAGTCGTCTTGTTCTTACATTTTTCAGCATTAAGACTGACTTCTTTCATGAAGAAAGAAGATAGTCTTTAAGAAAAGGGCACTTCTCCTTTCATCTCCACCTCAATTTAGAGGTTCAAAGAGCCTTTTGGGGGCTTCTTGTTGTTATTCTTGAGAACAGGGATGGTCCTCCGTACTTTTAGTAATGACACTGCAGATTCAAACTGGGGTGTGGGAAACTCAGTCCAAAGAAAACAAAATGAAAATTGGACTGTGAGTCTAGGCAGAGACATAATGTTCCATGAAATTCTATCCAATTGGTTAATAAGAAATTGACATTGTATAAGTATAGATTTTTTTTTTTACCATATTTGTAAAAAGGTCAAGTCATATAAAAATGAGCTACAGGCTCCTGCCAACAAATGCAGCTTTACATAATGTCTTGAAGATGGTGATGTGCTTCAAGGTCAGACAGCTTCCTGGGTCAACAAATGTTATAGAAATGTTGTCAACACAGAGGAGGGATCTCAGAGAGAGAATCCTGTTTTGTGATTGGGAGCGGAGTAGAAGACAACAGTGGCCTGAATAGCAGATAGGCTGAGGTGGGGAAAGGAGGTAAAGCTTTTTAAGTATATTTGTGGTATTATTTTACATTTTAAAAAGTATTGTTTTGTGATTGTTGTTTTGTCACTAAGTCGTGTCTGACTCTTTTGTGACCTTATGGACTATAGCCCACCAGGCTTCTCGGGACATGGGCTTTTCCCAGGCAAGAATACTGGCATGGGTTGCCATTCCCTTCTCCAGGGTATCTTCCTGACACAGAAATCGAACTCGGGTCTGCTGCATTGGCAGGTGGATTCTTTACCGCTGAGCCACCAATACAATCACTAAAAATAAAAATTTGGTATACATTTCTTGATTAATAAAGATAGGGATAAAAGTTTCAGAATCACCAGGAGTGAGCTTTATGTTTAGGTTTAAGCCTAAAACTCCAATCATAAAATATGTTTGGATCAATATCATCTTCCTTTCCTACTTAATCTTACATCCTTTTTCTTTATGTTAACTTTTTATTTGCAGTCAAACAGCCCTGCTGCCATGTCTGTGGTAGGGAGAATAATGCCTCCCTCCAATACATCATGTCCTAATTCCCAGAACCTAGGATGATGTTACCTACTGTGACAAAAGGGACTTTGTGCTAAGGTTAAAGTTAATGACCTTGAGATGAAATAATCCTGGATTATCTGGATTAGATTAGATTGAATTGATCCAATCTAATCTCATAAATTCTTAAAAAGTGCAAGAAGCCTGAAAGACAGAAGACATGAGTGGATTCAACCCCCTCCCCACTGATGGCTTTGAAGCTAAAGGGAGGAGACCCTGAGTCAGGGAAACCAATAGCCTCTAGGAGCTGGAACTCATCCTCACTTTACAAAGTGTTAGTCACTCAGTCGTGTCCTATTCTTTCCGACCCCATGGACTGTAGTCCACCAGGCTTTTGCCTCCATGGGATTTCCCAGGCAAGAATACTGGGGTGGGTTGTCATTTCCTTCTTCAGGGGATCTTCCCAACCCAGGGATTGAACCTGGGTCTCCACCATTGTAGGCAGATTCCTTACTGTCTGAGCCACCAGGGAAGCTCCAAGAAAATGTGGACCTCCATTCTACACCCTCACAGAGATGAATTCTGCCACAACCCAAGTGAGCAGGAAATAGATTATCCTTTACAACCTCCAGAAGGGAACACAGCCTGCCAACATTTTGCTTTTAGTCTGGTGAGATCGTATGAACTTCTACAGAACTGGAAAATTAAAAATATGTGTTGCTTTAAGACACAGAATTTTGTAGTGAAAACCTAATACACTGTCTTTGCTCCTACCTCTCTCTGTGTTTACAATGCCCTTAAATGGCAATCCACTCCAGCACTCTTGCCTGGAAAATCCCATGGGTGGAGGAGCCTGATAGGCTACAGTCCATGGGGTCACAAAGAGTCGGACACGACTGAACCACTTCACTTCACTTCCTCTCCTCAGTTCAGTTCAGTCACTCAGTCGTGTCCGACTCTTTGTGACCCCATGAACTGCAGCACTCTAGGCTTCCCTGTCTATCACCAACTCCCAGAGCTTACTCAGACTCATCTCCTGAATATTCAGGACTGATTTCCTTTAGGATGGACTGGTTGGATCTCCTTGCAGTCCAAGGGACTCTCAAGGGTCTTCTCCAACACCACAGTTCAAAAGCATCAATTCTTTCGTGCTCAGCTTTCTTTATAGTCCAACCCTCACAACCATACATGACTACTGAAAAAACCATAGCTTTGACTAGACAGGCCTTTGTTGGCAAAGGAATGTCTCTGCTTTTTAATATGCTGTCTAGATTGGTCATAACTTTTCTGCCAAGGAGTAAGCGTCTTTTAATTTCATGGCTGCAGTCACCATCTGCAGTGATTTTAAAGCCCCCAAAAATAAAGTCTGTCACTGTTACCATTGTTTCCCTATTTGCCATGAAGTGATGGGACCAGATGCCATGATCTTCGTTTTCTGAATGTTGAGCTTTAAGCCAACTTTTTCACTCTCCTCTTTCACTTTCGTCAAGAGGCTCTTTAGTTCTTCTTCACTCTCTGTCGTAAGTGTGGTGTCATCTGCATATCTGAGGTTATTGATATTTCTCCTGACAATCTTGATTCCATTTTATACTTCATCCAGCCTGGCATTTCACATGATGCACTCTACCTATAAGTTAAATAAGCAGGGTGACAGTATACAGCCTTGATGGACTCCTTTCCCAATTTGGAACCAGTCTGTTGTTCCATGTCCAGTTCTAACTGTTGCTTCTTGACCTGCATACAGCTGTCTCAGGAGGCAGGTCAGGTGGTCTGGTATTTCCATCTCTTTAAGAATTTTTGACACTTTGTTGTGATCCACACAGTCATAGGCTTTGGCATAGTCAATAAAGCAGAATAGCTCAGTTGGTAAAGAATCCACCGGCAATTCAGGAGACCTGGTTCGATTCCTGGGTTGGGAAGATCTGCTGGAGAAGGGACAAAGCTACCCACTCCAGTAATCTGGCCTCGAGAACTAGTCCATGGTGTTACAAAGAGTCGTCCAGAACTGAGTGACCTTCACTTTCCTCTCCTATACCCTTCCAAATCCTACATCATTGGTGAAGCCATCCTGACTTCACTCCCTACTCTATTCTATTTAATGGTGTATATATTTATATGGGGCAACTTGTTGTTTGCTCCTATTCATGTTCTTTCTCCATAATGAGATTGTCAGAACCTTATGCACAAAGATGATATATTAATACCTTCAGTCCATTGCAAAAATAGCCAGAACTCCTTTCCTTCCACAGTCTTGCAAGGTGACTTCGAAGATAGCCCCATGAAAAGATGATTATATTCCTCCCTTCTTTGAGGCAGGGTTTGTCCTGTAACTTGCTTTGATCAATGTACATTAGCCAATGCAGAAGCAGAAACTTGATGCTGAGACCACCATCACAAGAATGAGCCGGGACTAATGCAGTTATCCAACTGCTAGCCCAGCCAAGAGCTGATCAAATATCAGGCAGGTGTGTAAGCCACGGACCACCACTGACTGCAGACTGGGTTTAGCTGAAACCTGCAGAAGAACCACTCAGATAATTCCATTCAAATTTCTGACTCTCAGATTCATAAGCAAATTAAAGATTATTGTTTAAAGTCACTATTCCAGGGTACTTTGTTAAATAGCAAAAGTTAATGCTTTTAACTCAGTGCTCTGCATTGAGCTATTAGTGACTAAAATTTTTATGGTACTCATAATGATGGTAATGACAATAACAATGACAAAGATTAAAGAAAGCCATATTCACTTCCAGTAAATCAAGAAGGCATGTGGCATTGTTTCCATATTCCAACACCAGAAAATTTCAGTGCTTATAAATTGAGGAGTTTCAAATTTTGTTCAAGTGAATTGGAAAGCACAGCATCTGTAACTTTTAGGTTTATTTTTTAGGTTTATTGGTCTGTTATTTGTCTCCAACAAATCCAAAACAGCTCTTTACTCAGTTTTTATATTGGTAGCTTTAAGTGTTTCAATCCATCTTGCATTGTGTTGGAACGTTGAGAGGAGTCAGACTGTCAGCGCAGCACCAAATCTGAACATACAAGCAGACTTTGGTTCAGATCTGCTGGGGACTTATATACGAAAAACTCAACCAGGAACTTTCAACAATGGTAGCTTTTGCCCCGGAGAAGGCAATGGCACCCCACTCCAGTGCTCTTGCTTGGAAAATCCCATGGACGGAGGAGACTGGTTGGCTGCAGTCCATGGGGTCGCTAAGAGTCAGACACGACTGAGTGACTTCACTTTCACTTTTCGCTTTCATGCGTTGGAGAAAGAAATGGCAACCCACTCCAGTGTTCTTGCCTGGAGAATCCCAGGGACGAGGGAGCCTGGTGGGCTGCCGTCTATGGGGTCGCACAGAGTCGGACACGACTGAAGCGACTTAGCAGCAGCAGCAGCTTTTACCCAGTAGCCAATAATAGCTTATTTCTCACCCAAATAGTCTTCTCAAGGTCTTTCCAAGTATTGTGTTTATGAAAGTTTTTAAGTGAGTTAGGTGGTATGTAAGGCCCTGATATTTAGCCTGAGAAATTTTAAATACAATGCACTTCTTTTAGCCCATTTTCCATTAAAAAAAAAAAAAAAAGTTTGGGAATGGGGTGGGAACAGAAAGGAAATGAACAAAAATAGCTGCAGAAATGATGCGAAGTCACCAAGAATGTGGCATACTCACATCCACAGATAAACATCCTTGGTCACCTAGGCCGGCTTCTCTGTGGGCTGATATGGGTAAGGTTTTTGCCAAACAGAATCCTTTGGACTAATTATTTGAAATGTTATAAGCTCAGAGCAAGAAAGATTTTGTCACCTCCAAGCAGAAGAAGAAATATTATATAATCTTAGAAATTCGATTTCAAAGGCATTTCAGAGTTGATTTGATAAAACTTCCCACATAATAGACATTCTTTCCAGAGCTAGTCCTCCACACCGTACTTGAATTCCTCAAGTATTAGGAAAGTCGCAATTTCCTAAGACAGCCTGTTCTATTTTAAGTGCATATTGAGACGAAGTTCTTTCTCAAATTAAGCTGAAATCTATCTCCCACCCACTGAGCCAAATTTTGCTCCTAGAACCACACCCTTCACCCATTTCCTCCCTTCTCTGTGGCAGGGTGTTATGCTTGCAATGCTAAGATCTGGAGTTAGCTGGACTTGAATTCAATGGTCAGCTCTTTCTCTTGTCAATTGAGTCAAGTTAGGCAAGTCTAACTCTTAAAGAATCAGCATTTGCAACTACAATATTGGAGTCATCATAACTGCCTTATAGGGTTGTTTGAAAATCAGAAAAGGTAATATATGTAAAGTGCATGACATAGTACTTGACACAAGGTATGTTACCAAGAAATGGAAGCTGGCATAATTATTTTGTTTGACAGCCTTTCAGATATTTGAAAGCAATTTTATTTTTTCGCATATTCTTCTCTTCTCCACACCGAGGATCTCCTTCAACTGTACTTCAGAATATGGCACAATTTATTCTTTCCTGGATCTGGATACTACACTTGTTTATAGCTCAAATTTGCATTTAGGGTCTAGTTTCAATGATACTAGGCTTACACTCCTAATACAATGGGCAGTTTACCTATTCCCAGAAACTGCAAGGCATTTCCTTTAACAGATAAATCGGGATAGAAGAACAGCTCCATGGCTCATCTACCGGAAGCCAGGGCTTCCCTGGTGGCTCGGGTGGTAAAGAATCCACCTGAAATGAGGAGACCCAGGTTCAATCCCTGGATTAGGAAGATCCCCTGGAGAAGGCAATGGCTACCTACTCCAGTATTCTTGCCTGGAGAATCCCACGGACAGAGGAGCCTGGTGGGCTCCTGCCCATGGAGGTCTCAAAGAGTCAGACACAAATGAGCAACTAACACACACACACACGCACACTGGAAGCCTGCCTGTTCCTCCTGACTGCACCCTCTTTCAGTGTCTTTTAGAAGAGAATGCCTTTTTCTCATTCGTTTGAACTCCAGAGAAGGCACCTTTGCTAGTATGGGCCCCATCTGTTAATCTATCCCTTGGAGGTGAAGGGGATAGGCAATAGCCACCTGCCAAGTTCTCAGAGTAGAGCTAGTTTAACAAAGTCTTGAGCCCAAGAGATGTGCTGTCTTCCTCCTTCTCACCTGGACCAGCGAGAGCCAGTTGACTTGCTTATCCCAAGAACCAGACTGCTAGGGAGGGCATTAGTAAGCCCATCTCAGGCTCTACATTTAGTTACATCCTCTAAACAAAACTTCATCAATATAGAGGTGATACTGTGGGTCACCATTTACATACATGTTCTTATGTATTACACGGTCCAAAACTCAGTGAGTGAAGAGGGGGTGCTATTTCCTGGCCACTTCCAGACCCCAGTACGTTCTGACCATAATATGGAAATAGTCCCACCACTTGAGTCCTGATGTTTGAGGAAGCCTGAGGACTGCTCTCAACTCTGCCTGCTCCACACCAGCTGGAGTTCCCTTTCATAGAAACCAGATCCTTATAGAAACCAACTATGAGAGGGTCAGAAACAGAAGGAGATCTGGTATATTGCAGATTTTCAAATGTTCCGTATGTTCACTCTCAAGAAGCTAAGTAATAGAAGCCAGAGAAGATCCTATATCAGTGCAACAGACTTAACAATACATGACTTCTAATTGCACAAGGATTCACTCATTTTAGCCAGCAGTCCATCTGTAAGTTCCAAATAAGAGATCAAATCCACTGAGTAGGTAACAAGCGGTACAAATGGCAAACCATAAATCCCATACATTGACAAGCACTGGATAGATTTCTCATGATAAATTTTTTTTAATGCCAAATGTTCACAACTCAACTTCCTTTATGGGTAGCCATGTGACCTACAAGATCAGAGACATCTTTGGGGGAGCTTCTCAGCATTTCCTCTCTCATGAAAAAGAGAGACAGGCAAAGAGAAGCTTTAACCCTCTCCTCTGCTTTGGGTTCTGTCATATGACTGCAGCAGCCATCTTGGAACCATCATATCACAGCACTGAGGCTGCTGGAGCAGGATGCAAAGCACCTGAGCACTTGTTGACATCATGATGCTACTGAACAAACCTGTTAGACAGCTGCCCCCAGGCTGCCCAGTTTTCTCTCACTTAGGCACAGTACTCTGCAAGGAATCTCTTCTGGAGGTATTCAGTTATTGGAGCCCAAGTGTCCCCATGGAAAGCAGTTCACATGGGAAGGTAGCCTGCACATGTAGGAGTGTGGCAACAAATAGCCAAATTCTACAGGGCCCAGGCAAGGAAGAAATAGAAATGAGTGAAGTAGGCCAGGTGGTCAGTGTTGCATGGGACTGTGTGTGGTCCTCCAAATGGCCACTGCTGCAGCTTATTTTTACTCTGCAAGAATGTTGAGACCAGTGTGCTCAGATGGTCCACTTTCTCTAGGGAAGCCAGAATTTTGTATTTCTGTGTGTATTCCTTATTTTTAAATGTTTCCAATGAATTCTAATTTTAAAATACATAGAACAATTGCTTGTTTAAAGGCCTTATACCCTAATGGTTTTTTGAAATTAAAAAAAAAAAAAGATGCTACTGAATAAATTTGGGAAACTGCCAGAAGACTTCTGAATTGTGTGATGATGAAATGCCATCATTGTTTAAGAGTTGCAGTTAGGTAGTCTACTGCTTATAGCTGGACATATGCTAACTGTTATAAGCCCTAGACCCCTCTTTATAATATCTATTTTCTACTTACACTTTTTAAATATAAGTGAGTATATGGATATACATACCTATAAATGTATGTCAATATATACTTTCTGGTTTATGTACAATTAAATATACATAGAAAAAAATAAATATACATAGGAAAAGAGATTTTTTTAAGTAGATGAGTACAGTAAAATGCTGAGTGGTAATGAATGATATAATTTCTATGTTTCCATATTTTACAAATTTCCTATGAAAATAGACGTTAATCTTCACATCAAAAAACACATTGTATTTTCAGGAAATAAAACTTTAGTGGGAAAAAATTTTTTGTAGAACAATAATAGAATTTAACCATGACAACATTTCATGGAAGTTTCATTTGGCTAAAAGCAGAGTATCCACTACAGCATAACAATACAAAGGATCCTACATACTTACCTACTACCTGAAAACAAACAAAATGGGAAATGGGCCTAGTTTACAACAGGAAAGATTAAAACCTGAAGCTCTTTCTGTCTAATAAAAATAGCAGTGGTCTAGGCAGGCTGATCTCCAGTGAACTGACAAGAAGTAAAGACATTACCACAGCTGTTTCTCCCAGGATTTTAGGAACATTGCATAGCCATTGATTCAGTTCAGCTCAGTTCAGTTCAGTTCAGTCGCTCAGTCGTGTCTAACTCTTTGTGACCCCATGAATCGCCAGGCCTCCCTGTCCATCACCAACTCCCGGAGTTCACTCAGACTCACGTCCATTGAGTCAGTGATGCCAGCCAGCCATCTCATTCTCTGTCGTCTCCTTCTCCTGCTGCCCCCAATTTCTCCCAGCATCAGAGTCTTTTCCAATGAGTCAACTCTTTGCATCAGGTGTCCAAAGTATTGGAGTTTCAGCCTCAGCATCAGTCCTTCCAATGAACACCCAGGACTGATCTCCTTTAGGATGGGCTTCTTGGATCTCCTTGCAGTCCAAGGGACTCTCAAGAGTCTTCTCCAACACCACAGTTCAAAAGCATCAATTCTTCGGCACTCAGCTTTCTTCACATCCTTACATGACCACTGGGAAAACCACAGTCTTGATTAGACAGACCGTTGTTGGCAAAGTAATATCTCTGCTTTTGAATATGCTATCTAGGTTGGTCATAACTTTCCTTCCAGGAGTAAGTGTCTTTTAATTTCATGGCTGAAATCACCATCTGCAGTGATTTTGGAGCCCCAAAAAATAAAGTCTGACACTGTTTCCACTGTTTCCCCATCTATTTCCCATGAAGTGATGGTACCGGATGCCATGATCTTCGTTTTCTGAATGTTGAGTTTTAAGCCAACTTTTTCACTCTCCTCTTTCACTTTCATCAAGAGGCTTTTAAGTTCCTCTTCACTTTCTGCCATAAGGGTGGTGTCATCTCCATATCTGAGTTTATTGATATTTTTCCCAGCAATCTTGATTCCAGCTTGTGCTTCTTCCAGCCCAGCGTTTCTCATGATGTACTCTGCATAGAAGTTAAATAAGCAGGGTGACAATATATAACCTTGATGTATTCCTTTTCCTATTTGGAACAAATCTGTTCCATGTTCAGTTCTAACTGTTGCTTCCTGACCTGCATATAGGTCAAGAGGCAGGTCAGGTGGTCTGGTATTCCAATCTCTTTCAGAATTTTCCACAGTTTATTGTGATCCACACAGTCAAAGGCTTTGGCATAGTCAATAAAGCAGAAATAGATGTTTTTCTGGAACTCTCTCGCTTTTTCCATGATCCAGCGGATGTTGGCAATTTGATCTCTGGTTCCTCTGCCTTTCTAAAACCAGCTTGAACATCTGGAAGTTCACAGTTCACATATTGCTGAAGCCTGGCTGGGTGAATTTTGAGCATTACTTTACTAGCGTATGAGATGAATGCAATTGTGTGGTAGTTTGAGGATTCTTTGGCATTGCCTTTCTTTGGGATTGGAATGAAAACGGACCTTTTCCAGTCCTGTGGCCACTGCTGAGTTTTCCAAATGTGCTGGCATATTGAGTGCAGCACTTTCACAGCATCATCTTTCAAGATTTGAAATAACTCCACTGGAATTCCATCAGCTCCACTAGCTTTATTCATAGTGATGCTTTCTAAGGCCCACTTGACTTCACATTCCAGGATATCTGGCTCTAGGTGAGTGATCACACCATTGTGATTATCTGGGTTGTGAAGTTATTTTTTGTATAGTTCTTCTGTGTATTCTTGCCACCTCTTCTTAATATCTTCTGCTTCTGTTAGGTCCATACCATTTCTGTCCTTTATTGAGCCCATCTTTGCATGAAATTTTCCCTTTGTATCTCTAATTTTCTTGAAGAGCTCTCTAGTCTTTCTGTTCTGTTGTTTTCAATATTTCTTTGCATTGATCGCTAAGGAAGGCTTTCTTATCTCTCCTTGCTATTCTTTGGAACTCTGCATTCAGATGCTTATATCTTTTCTTTTCTCCTTTGCTTTTCACTTCTCTTCTTTTCACAGCTCTTTGTAAGGCTTCCTCAGACATCCATTTTGCTTTTTTGCATTTCTTTTCCATGGGGATGGTCTTGATCCCTGTCTCCTGTACAATGTCACAAACCTCATTCCATAGTTCATCAGGCACTCTGTCTATCAGATCTAGTCCCTTAAATCTATTTCTCACTTCCACTGTATAATCATCAGGGATTTGATTTAGGTCATACCTGAATGGTCTAGTGGTTTTCCCTACTTCCTTCAATTTAAGTCTGAGTTTGGCAATAAGGAGTTCATGATCTGAGCCACAGTCAGCTCCTGGTCTTGTTTTTGCTGACTGTATAGAGCTTCTCCATCTTTGGCTGCAAAGAATATAATCAATCTGATTTCGGTGTTGACCATCTGGTGCTGTCCATGTGTAGAGTCTTCTCTTGTGTTGTTGGAAGACGGTGTTTGCTATGACCAATGCGTTCTCTTGGCAAATCTCTATTAGCCTTTGCCCTGCTTCATTCTGTACTCCAAGGCCAAATTTGCCTGTTACTGCAGGTGTTTCTTGACTTCCTACTTTTGCATTCCAGTCCCCTATAATAAAAGGAAAATCTTTTGGGGGTGTTAGTTCTAAAAGGTCTTGTAGGTCTTCATAGAACCGTTCAACTTCAGCTTCTTCACCGTTACTGGTTGGGGCATAGACTTGGATTATTGTGATATTGAATGGTTTGCCTTGGAAATGAATAGAGATCATCATTCTGTTGTTTTTGAGATTGCATCCAAGTACTGTAATTTGGACTCGTTTGTTGACCATGATGGCTACTCCATTTCTTCTAAGGGATTCCTGCCCACAGTAGTAAATATAATGGTCATCTGAGTTAAATTCACCCATTGCAGTCCATTTTAGTTCGCTGATTCCTAGAATGTCAACGTTCACTCTTGCCATCTCCTGTTTGACCACTTCCAATTTGCCTTGATTCATGGACCTGACATTCCAGGTTCCTATGCAATATTGCTCTTTACAGCATCGGACCTTGCTTCTATCACCAGTCACATCCACAACTGGGTGATGTTTTTGCTTTGGTTCCATCCCTTCATTCTTTCTGGAGTTATTTCTCCACTGATCTCCAGTAGCATATTGGCCACCTGCCAACCTGGGGAGTTCTTCTTTCAGTGTCGTATCTTTTTGCCTTTTCATACTGTTCATGGGGTTCTCAAGGCAAGAATACTGAAGTGGTTTGCCATTCCCTTCTCCAGGGGACCACATTCTGTCAGACTTCTCCACCATGACCCTCCCATCTTGGGTGGCCCCACACGGCATAGCTTAGTTTCATTGATTTAGACAAGGCTGTGGTCCGTGTGATTAGATTGACTAGTTTTCTGTGATTACGGTTTCAGTGTGTCTGCCCTCTGATGCCCTCTCACAACACCTACTGTCTTACTTGGGTTTCTCTTACCTTGGACATGGGGTATCTCTTCACGGCTGTTCCAGCAAAGCACAGCTGCTGCTCCTTACCTTGGACGAGGGGTATCTCCTCACAGCCGCCCCTCTTGACCTTGAACATGGAGTAGCTCCTCTTGGCCCTCCTGCACCCACGCAGCCACCGCTCCTTGGATGTTTAAAGCTTTTAGAAATCAAATATACAAAACTTTACTATGCAAGGCCCTGAGAAAGAAGTACATATCTAATTATTGAATATTTGTTCAGTAATTTGACCTTGAATTTAATGTAGTAATTAGAACTGAAACTCCTTATTGTTGTTTTTGTCAGTGTAAACAGAGCTTGGATAACAGGAATGTAAATTTTCCCCCAAATGATCAGTCAGTCAGTTCAGTCACTCATTTGTGTCTGTTTTTTTGCTATCCCATGGACTGCAGCATGCCAGGCTTCCTTGTCCATCACCAACTCCCAGAGCTTGCTCAAACTCCTATCCATCGAGTCGGTGATACCATCCAACCTTCTCATCCTCTGTAGTCCCCTTCTCCTCTCACCTTTAATCTTTCCCAGCATCAGGGATTTTCCAATGAGTCAGTTCTTTGCATCAGGTGGCCAAAGTATTGGAATTTCAGCTTCAGCATCAGTCCTTCCAATGAATATTCCAGACTGATTTCCTTTAGGATGGACTGGTTGGATCTCCTTGCAGTCCAAGGGACTCTCAAGAGTCTTCTCCAACACCACAGTTCAAAAGCATCAGTTCTTCGGTTCTCACCTGCCATGATTATGGTTTTTTGAATGTTGGGCCCCAAACAATAGTGTGTGATTTATACGCATGGCTCATAATCCCATACATTATTACTCTCGGATATCCTTTGGCAAGATATGAGTTGGGAAATAGGATTTATTCTCAGTCTGTTTTATTAAGAGAAAAATATACAGGCAAGGAAAGGATCAAATCTTTTTCTCTCTCAAAATTCTTATCAACTATAAACATACATGAATTATTTAGTATATTTCAGGTAACTGGTTACTAAAAGATAAACATGTGTAAAATTCTTAAAGAGATGGAAATACCAGACCCACTTTACCTGCCTCCTGAGAAACCTGTATGCAGGTCAGGAAGCAACAGCTAGAACCGGACATGGAACAACAGACCGGTTCCAAATTGGAAAAGGAGTAGGTCAAGGCCGCATATTGTCACCCTGCTTATTTAACTTATCTTATATGCAGAGCACATCATGTGAAATGCAAGGCTGGATGAAACACAAGCTGGAATCAAGATTGCCAGGAGAAATATCAATAACCTCAGAAATACAAATGACACCACCCTTATGGCAGAAAGTGGAGAGGAACTAAAGAGCCTCTTGATGAAGGTGAAAGAGGAGAGTGAAAAAGTTGGCCTAAAACTCAACATTCAAAAAATGAAGATCATGGCATCTGGTCCCATCACTTCATGGGAAATAGATGAGGAAACAATGGAAACAGTGTCAGACTTTATTTTATTGGGTTCCAAAATTACTGCAGATGGTGACTGCAGCCGTGAAATTAAAAGACACTTGCTCCTTGGAAGAAAAGCTATGACCAACCTAGACACTGTATTAAAAAGCAGAGACATTGCTTTGCCAACAAAGGTCCATATGGTCAAAGCTGTGGTTTTTCCAGCAGGCATGTATGTATGTGAGAGTTGGACCATAAAGAAGGCTGAGTGTTGAAGAACTGATGCTTTGAACTGTGGTGTTGGAGAAGACTCTTGAGAGTCCCTTGGACTGCTAGGAGATCCAACCTGAATATTCATTGGAAGGACTGATGCTGAAGCTGAAGCTCTAATACTTTAGAGCCACCTGATGGGAAGAACTGACTCATTAGAAAAGACCTTGATGTTGGGAAAGATTGAAGGCAGGAAGAAAAGGGGATGATAGAGGATAAGATGGTTAGATGGCATCACTGACTCAATGGACATGAGTTTGGGCAAGCTCCAGGAGGTGGGGAAGACCAGGGAGGCCTAGACAGGGAGGTCACAAAGAGTTGGACACAACTGAGTGACTGAACAATAACAACAACAGCAAAAGATAAAAGGCAGTATTTGCTCTAAAAAATGAAGAAATAAAAAATAAACCAAAAAAAACTTTCCTATCTAGTTTCGGAGTTATCACAGACATAAAGGCAGAGGTAATACAAGGGACTATGTGGTAAGATCAGAGAGGTATGTGAGGTCTGTAGGGGCAGAGATTATAACTAGAGGAGCTCTGATGAGAGGGAGAAACAAAGGGAACCTTCCAGGAAGGAAGGATGAGGGTTGGGTAAGCGATGAGATGCAAGGGGACACTGTAACTTGAATGAACAAGTTACAGACACAAAACATGAGCCATGTTTAGAAGGCAGTGTAGAGAACAAGTAGGCTATAGTGACAGGTACAAGTAGGAGAGAGAGAGGCTGGGGGAATTAGAGAATGGTCACATCCTGGAATCACCGATGCAATGTACATAAACTTGGGTAAACTTCAGGAGATAGTGAGGGACAGAGAGGCCTGACGTGCTGCAGTCCATGGGATCAAAGAGTCGGACACAGCTGGACGACTGAACAACAACAGCACATCATGGAGGGGGCTCCATGATTCCAAACTCAATTCAAAACTCTGATCATATTGACAGCACAGTGGTTATGTGCTGGCATGCGCACATGTGCTCGTGCTCTCTCACGCTCTGGATTCAGACAAAACTTTGAATCCCAGCTCCTCCTCTTAAGTTATCACATAACCTTAGGTACCTTAATTATTGTTCTTTCTTTACTTTTTCTCTTTCTTCCTTCCTTCTTCCTTGGCTTCACTTTTCTTTAAACTTTTCATTATGAAAACTTTCAAAGATACACACGGCAAAGAGAACTGTGCAAAACATCCCAGTTACCCATGATGCCCTTTCAATAGCCATCAACATCTGACCTCCCTGGTTTCATTGGTATCCTTCCCACTCCCTCCCCACCGTCCTCCTTACTGACAGCAGTAGGCTTGATGTGATTAAGTACCTGGAGAAACTGTGTATGCTGCACCTGTTTAAGGTGGGAGGAGCTAGGAAAGGATACCCAAGGAGGACGTATGTGAAAGCAGCATTGCCCTTAGGTTAGAGATACTGAGGGTCCCAATCTGGGTCCCGTGCTTTAAAGAACCTGCTCCCACCCTCCTCTGGCTAATTCCTTTACCACATAGAAAGGGGAGCCAAGAAAATGTGCCCTCCCCCAGGCAGAGCCTGTGCCTTGCCCTGGTACCCAGACCCCCAGAATTCCCTTTCTAAATGGCTTGAGGTCACTTCTGCTCTATCCCCTGGATGTGTGTCATAGATCCTGGATTTGGGCAAGATGGCTGGTTGAGAGGCGGAGGTGTGCCGAGATAGGACCTGGGCTGAGTGCACACAGGGGGTCCCCTCACTCAGCATACTGATTAGGAGAGGAGAGGCAGAAAAAAGGGTCCCCCAGCCTTGTTTCTGCAACCCAAGAGCTCCTACCCAGAGATCCATTCTTACCCCAACACCCCAGAAACATTAAGATCAGGCTTTTGAAAGTGAGGGACATCTACAATTTTTCTCAGCATTCTTGAATTTAAGTTTATGCCACTGATGCCTTTTGTCAGGTCAGCTGCCTGGACTGCCATTGAGCCAGGTGAGCAGTGTCTGAGTCCCTGGGAGAATGGAATAAAGGCCACACGGGAAACAATGAAGCTGGCCAGTTCAGCTGTCATCAGAAGAACAGATTTGCATTGAAGCAGGAGGCCAGAGCAGACTCACGTTTCTTTGGTGAGCAGATCTTTTCAATGGTTTTCTCTATCAGAGAGTTAAAGCCCTATAGTATTTAAAAAAAATACAAAGAAAAACACCCGTGGATGCTTCTGTACAAAACAGAATTATTGTTTAAGCACATATTTCATTTTGGAAGCAGGAAAGCAGAATTTAGCCATTAAAGTGCTAGGATGGGTGGGTGGTGAGTGTGCTATATGTCTTAATAGGCATATACCTAAAGGAAAAAAGTAGAAAAAGTGAAGCAGGACAGCCAGCAACAGCAATTAGGACTTTTCATTTCTGAGTAGATAATATGTAGTTTCATTTAAACAGGAACACAATCTTCATTAACTTAATTTGTAAAAGCAGTGACTCCAAATCCCAGCTCTTGCCTGAGTAAGGCATTTTTAGACACATCACTTCTACTTCTAAATTAAAAGTGAATCAGTCCTGTGGAGTTAATTACCAGTAAATACAACCTGAAGTAGGTCTCCCACATGGCCTGAGCCAGCAAAGGTGGTTCTGTGTTAGCCAGAAACACTGCAAGATATTGAATACTTGAAACGCTAAGTTTATGTGCTTGGCAACTGTTTGCAGGAATAGCGGGTTTGTAGCATCTACTGCGAGGAACAAGGATAAAGGCCTAATTAAAAGAAAACCTTTTGATAAGGAACTTAGACAAGTGTCCCCCAGCCCCCTCCCCACAAAAAAGTAAAATTCAGTTCTCTGTTGTTGCAGCCTTTTCCCCAAATCAGTTACACTTACAGAAAGGAAATAATAGCTATTTCTTTTCAATGCTGGCATATGTATCCTATTTAGTTATAAAAGATAGAAATAAATTTAGAAACTAAATGTAGAATCAAATAAAGCCAGAACAAAGAAGTCTCTTTTATCACCAGTGCTTTGGGATACAATGTAATTTGTTACAGTGTTCTCAAAGAGATATTCAAGAAGACCAGAGACAGACGAAAAAAACAGGCAGAGGAATAGTTGTCTGAACTTTAATTAAGTATTTAAATCAAGAAAAATGGGAGCAGATGAAACCTTAGTAAGAGAGAAATGGTGCATGCACAAAGGGATTAGATTAATAAAATGACTGCTGACTACTGGTGATGAACACATCTGTTTTGTTTTTCTGCAACCATGTCAAAGTTTCCTGCCACTCCCATAATTATTCAAATGTACAAGTGTTCCCACTCTCCTGGCTTACAAACGTCCAGGAGGCCAACAATTTGGTTCCTGAATTACACAGTTGAGGCTGTTCAGCCCCAGATTGGATGTAGTGAGCAGCAGTCAGAATTGCTGGTAACTGATTATTTTACTACTTTTCTCTCATTTTAATTTTATAGTGATTTTACACAGCTTTGCATTTCAAATATTGAACATCCCTAAATAAATTTACTAAAAGAGATGAAAATGGCAAGCCTCAAATTATACATTTTAGAACAGATTCCCACTTGAACTGTTCCTTTTTATAACTGAGTTCATTACACCTTCTTTAACATATACGATATCAATGTTAAGTGTCATGGTAATACATATGAACCACATTAAAAAATTGTTACTTTCTAATGTGTGGCTTGTCTAAACCCTTAAAAAGCACAGGTGGCTTTGCAGCGTGGTTCATTTGCAAGATAAAGTCCCACCTGAGAGTTTTCTCATAAATTGGGTCAAGACAAGAATTCTTGGTAGCCAGAGGTGTCTCTGTGTCTCTTGTCATATAATTGATGGCTGCTTCTTCTGGTGTCTGGAAGAAGTACAATGTCCTTGTCCAATGGGTATTGCTTTCGTATACCACATGCTCAGTAAGTTCTAGCATCTAGGAGCATGCAATAGAGGTTAATATTAGCTATGCAATCATGGTGTTAGTTGTGTTTAATTAAATCATGTGCAATGAGATATTTTAAATGTTAAAGAGAAAACAGAAGGACGTATTCTCCTTAGCAACCATTATAGTACAGAAAGTTCACAGCCACAATCACACTCACAAGGCAGGTAAACTGATGAGAAAATGAGGGGAACCACACATGTGCATGCCGTAGAAAATCTGACGCTGGTGCCTGAAATAGACAGCGCCCTTATTTTTCTCAGCGTTCCATAGCTAGCTCAGACCATCACTCAGCACAATGGAAACCTGTCACTTCAACACTTAATGTCCATTTTCAGTCTTAGAAGTGCAAACGGCAATGTAAAATAATACATCTGAGGGTTTCCCTCCTCACTGGCTTAAGACTGTCTCATCCGGGAATGATGTTTCTTTATAAAAACCCTTTTAAGAGCAAAGGGCCTGGGGTCTTCATGGCAACTTACTGGTGTATATCTGTGGCTTCATTCTTCAGGTCAATACAGAAAGGCTAAATTGTTACAGAAGCATCATTAAAGATAGGTTACTTTCTAAAATGCTTTATAAATATTATTTCCATCTTCAATATTATTCCCTTTGGCTTATGCACACTCGAGGCGCTTTATATACATCTTAAGACGATGAAGGTGGGAATGGTAATCAAGGTAACAAAGCTGTTTTTCCAAAACTGTGAAAAGAAATTGACGGGTTCTTCCGGAAAGTCATTGTGCAAGTTCCTGAAGTTTCCGGTGTTCTGACTTTAGGATTTCCCTAAAACACGGAAACAAAGGGTAAAAATCAGGTGGCCGTCGAAAATGACTTCGCGGCCCACATGTACACTGAAACCTCGGTTCAGGTATCCCACTGGGGTCGAAGGCGAAATCTTCGCACCGGTTTGTTATTGAGCTTCGCCCGCCGGAGTCTTCGTTCAGGTTGGGGATACTTTCCAAGGGCAGGAGGCGGCGGTGACCAAGGCCATTGGAAGGCGGGCATCTCCGCTTCCCGAGCGCCCTGCCCGGGTCACCAGTGCTGGCCGGCGGCGCGAGTGCCCAGCTGAGCTTGGGACACCGCGGGCACGGCCGTGGCGGCGGCAGCAGCGGCCGCCGCGTCGCCGACGCCGGGCAGGACCGAGCGCACCGAACGGCGGAACTCTTCGTTCCTCCACGTGTAGAGCAGCGGGTTGAGCGCGGACAGGGCACAGCACAGGAGCCAGCTGGCCGCCTGCACGCCCCAGGGCACGGGCAGCGAGAAGCCGCTGGCCAGGCTCACCCACACCAGCGGCTGCGTGGCCAGCAGGAAGACGCAGCAGAGCAGCAGCACCGACAGGCCGCTGAGACGCCGCTGCGCCCGCCGCGGGTGCAACGCCGCGGGCAGGGGCTGAGCCTGCGCCGGGAGCTGAGCACCACCCGGGCCCGGCGCGTGCTGGGCGCCCGGGAAGGCGGCGGCGGCGGCGGCGCAGCCGGGCAGCTGGTGCAGCAGGTGGAAGTTGAGGACGCTGACCCGCTTGACGCTGACGCGCACGCGGCGCACGATGCCCAGGTAGCAGTGCAGCAGCAGCGCCGTCTGCGCCAGCAGCGCCCCGGCGGCCAGCAGGGCCGGGTAGTGGACGCGCGGGGGCGCGGCGCCCGGACGCGGCGCCCAGGGCGGGAGCAGCAGCACGAGGCCCAGGGCTAGCGCCCAGGACAACGCCAGCATGCCCGCCGTGTGGCGCCGCTGGTACAGCGCCTGGTAGGTGGCAGGCGCCCGGGTGATGAGCAGGTAGCGGTTCAGGGCCACCAGGCAGTGGGACAAGAGGGACACGGTGAGCCCGAGGCCCAGCAGCCCGCCCCGCAGCAGGCGGTAGCTGCCCCCGGCGCCGTCCCAATCCCCGGGGGGCTCCGCGGAGCCCGCCGGCAGGAGCCCGAGCACCGCCTCCTGCGGCATCCAGAGGGCGCAGACGCTGAGGTCGGCGGCGCAGCCGTTCACGATGAAGGCGTTGCTGGTCGTCTGAAGCTTTCGGAAGGACGACACGAGATAGATGACCATGCCGTTGGCCAGCGTGCCCCCGATGGCCAGGCCCGAGTACAGGAGGGACACGGGGATGCGTCGGCCCGCCCACGACTCCTCTTCCTCGCAGAGCAGCAGCAGGGATCCCCCGGTGGTGGAGGAGGTGGACGTGGAAGAGTTGGTCATTCTGGCCAACCCTTCACACCTCGCTGGCTAGCGTCCGTTTCTCACAGCGCGGCCCATTCTGATGCCCTCCTGCAGGGAGGGCAGAGACCTTCCTTCAGACCTTTGCCACCGACACAAAAGGCTGTGGCAGAATAATGGGCTGGGGAAGGGGGGAGAGGGAGCTCGAGGAGAACGGGGGTGGCAAATGACAAGTGCCTGCCTCGAAAATGTCTCCAGTGCCAGAGAAAGGCCTCTTTGCACTCAGCAGGCACCAGGGAAGCCTTGGGACAGAACAATGCAATCCCTGTCCCTCAATCGCCCCTTCGCCCCCTAAATACACACACAGATACACACGTGGGAATGGCAGATGAAGCCCCTGTTTCCATGAGAAAGCAGAGATGTGCCACCTGGGGGAAATGCCAGAGGAAAAGGGGTTGGGGGTATCTTACTTTCTGGCTGGTCCTTAGCTGCCGGGTAGCAGAGGGAGGGAGGCCAAGGAATACCTCCTCAGCAGCAGCATCTGTGGTCCTGCAATCAACAGGAGAAACTCAGCTGGGATCAGCACCAGGAACAAGTGCCTCCTTCCCAGCGCAGCATCCACACATGGCCCTAGGCAGAAGCCAGCAGCTGCAGGGAGACTCCTCAGCTGGCAGCCAGGCTGGAGAAAGTAAAGTGGCAGGCTGCAAGCCGGGGCGGGTGGGCAGGTAGGCAGGCAGGAGCAGCAGCAGTAAGGGTGCTTGGCTGCAAAAGCAGAAGCTGAGCTCAAGAGGAGAGCACCCCCGTGCTCAGAAGCTGGAGTGGTGGCTGATGCGGTGAACCCACTCGAAGCTCTCTCCTGCTCAGTTATACATCACCCAGGGAAAAGGCAGCCTTTCCATGCTGGTATGAATTATTCAATAGCTTCTAACTTGTGAAAGGGAAGAAAAATATCTTGCTCAGAAAGTCCTGTAATTAACAAGTTTCTCTGTCTTTTCTGTCTCTCAATCGCCCTATTTTTCACCTTGCTTCATTTTTCTTTCCTTCCCCCACCCCTTCCATCAATGCTAGAATAAAATGTAATATACCCGCAATGTATTTCATCTTTGTCTGATGCATCCTGGGGATGAGATTTTTCTGAGAGATAAATATACTCCTAAGACCCAGGGCTGATCTTTCCATCCCACATTTTCAGAATTACTTTATGTCCTAATTGAAATTCACTTTTTCTTTGGTAAGGTAGGATATGGGTTGTAATATACAGAAAATCTTCAAGTCTTAATTGCAATCAAAATTTCAGTTTTCTTTCTCATCGCCAAACTCCTTTCTAGAGTGTGGCTTCAGTTTCCGTAATGAAATAGAGGGTAAAAATGAATGGTCAGAAGGTTACATACCAGTGGGTTTCTGGGGGAAAGCAAGGGGCTTGAATGATCCACACTATAAAGAACAGAGTGATCTGTTTTTACCGCAGAATTTTTGATCCTATGGCCTTAGACAGAGATTTGCAGTCTGATGTTGGAATCTTCCACAAGCAAAATTTTTCATAAAAGTCATCACCCTCCAGAAATCATTTTTCACTGGGAAAGTCATTTATTTGAAAATTTAACTCAGAAACATGACATAATAGAAAAAAATGCTAGGTGGGTTTTCAGGACACTTGGGTTCTAAGCTGGACATCTACCAAATGGCCTTGTGATGGATTGTTTTCATCTTGTCAAATAAGGAATTTCACTCGGTGACTTCCAAGGCCCTTTCTGTTCGAACTTTCTCTGAATCCCCATGCATAAATTTGACATATTCTCCACCCTCCTCTGACACTTGAAATATACCTACTCTGTCTAACATGTTACGTAGTCTCAGGTCCCGTGGCAGGAGTTTTTTCCAGTCTGTTCCTCAGGGTGCCTGTTCAGGATCAAGCACAAAATACCCCTCCTTTGCTTCCCTGTTTGTCCTTCAAAAACTGTTAATGACTACTAACTCATTCATAGTTAATAGTCTATTAACTATAGGCTATTGACTATTAACCCCATTAATATGGGGGTAGGATTAAGCAGGACCTAATGAATTTAGTCCATTTAGGTGATATCTAAATGGAATTAGTTGAGTTGGGGGATTTTTTCCCAGTGTCTTTTATCTGTTGTTATTTAAGGCTTTCAGAACAGCAAGGGCAATGAGCTTGCAAGAGAGCCCTCTAACCATTCATAGTTAAAACTTGCTGAAATAAAAATTTTCTCTCACATCAGGGGGATTCAGAGTCCAGGTTCTTGGTCCCAGTTGTTGCTATCTTACATAGGAGTGAGTAAAATCTCTGCTGGGGGACTCAGGTGTATTGCAATCACATACACTTCTGCCAAGACCCTGCCTATTTAGCCCTGGCCTGGCAGGGGCCCAGTTTTTGTTTGGGGGGTTGTTTTTGTTTTAAGCTACTGAACTTACATGATATAGGGTGGGAGTTTTTTTCTATCTTATTTCCAGCGTCAGAAGAGTATTCAGTTAGAATTAATATACTTGTTATTGAATCAACAAATGGTTGAGTGTTTGTTGTTGTTTAGTCACTAAGTCACATCTGATGTTTTTGTGACCCCATGGACTGTAGCCCAACCAGGCTCCTTTGTTCATGGGAGTTCCCAGGCTAGAATACTGGATTGGGTTGCCATTTCCTTCTCCAGGAGATCTTTGCAACCTAGAGATCGAACTCTCATCTCCTGCATTGGCAGGTAGATTATTAACCACTGAGCCACCAGGGAAGCCCATAAATGAATATATAAATGATTTCATTTGTTTTTCTCCATGGTGAAACAGTCAATAGTTTTCATCAGAATCTCTCTCCTACCCCTGCAGCAACTTGCTCTGTGAACTACCCTGTCTGATGAATCTCCAGTCTACCCTCCACCACTTGCTTTCCATTGGCCTTACAAAAATGTCAGTTTCATTACAAGTAGGTCTTCCCTGGTAGCTCAGTTGGTAAAGAATCTGCCTGAAGTGCAGGAGACCCAGGTTCGATCCCTGGGCTGGGAAGATCCCCCGGAGAAGGAAATGGCAAGCCACTCCAGTATTCTTCCCTAGAAAATCCCATGGACAGAGGAGCCTGGTGGGCTACAGTCCATAAGGTTGCAAGAGTCAAACGTGACTTAGCAACTAAACCACCAGTTTCCTTGCACTTCACCTCCTTCTCAGGGTGCCTACACAGCTCACACTCCTGACAAAACTGCTGTCTTTCTGCTTCTCCTTCCTCACTACTTCTGCCTCTACATTCCCATTGAATGTCTGCGCCATGATGCTTTTGGCTATCACCACTGAGACACTTTCTAACTGGCCAGAGATCTGCCCAGATATAAAACTGCCTACGGACATCGGCACATCAGTGCTCTATGGGCATCTGAAACCCCAAATCTCCAAAACTGATCCCCTCCTCCTCTCCAGATTGGTTTCTTCTCCTGTGTTCTATCTAAATCTCAGGGACCAGCATCACCAGTATCCCAGTTCCTCAGAATCCTAGCTGTCACCCTTGATTCCTATTTTCAATCTTACTCCCAATATCCATTAATCACCAAGTGCCATCATTCTACTAGGTTAATCTTTTTTTACCCTTTTCACTGATCTTTATTCACTCTTCCACTACCTGGCATCAGACAACCATCATCTCTTCTTTGTGTGTATATGTGCTCAGTCATGTCCAGCTCTTTGAGACCCCATGGACCCCACCAGGCTCCTCTGTCCATGGAATTTTCCAGACAAGAATACTGGAGTGGGTTGGCATTTCCTTCTCTAGGAGATCTTCCAGATCCAAGGATCAAACCCAAGTCTCTTGCATCTCCTGCTCTGGCAGCTGGATGCTTTACTGCTGGGACACCTGGGAAGCCCATCTGTTCTTTGAATTATCCTGACAAGCTCCTGACTCTAAGTGCAATCTTACCTCCCTCCAGCCAGTATGATCTTTCTAAAACCAAAACACATCCCTTGAATCTTAAAAGAGTTATTTTTATCTGTTTAACCGCCCCCCCCACTTTAATATACATTCATTGGAAATAGGAGCTTTATTTTGTTCACCACTATTATTGGCAGCTCCCAGAACAATGCCAGGCACAGAGTAGACCCTTAGTCAATATTTGTAGAAAAAATAGTAAGCAAATGTCATGTTCTGCTTTAAGTCTTTCACTAGGTCCATGTTGCCCTCAAGAGAATTGTTAAGTATCATCACTGCTAATGATGCACGCATACCACGTGCACCATTGTTTTGAGCATTTTTCATGTCTTCTTTTATTTAGTCTTCATGCCAGGCCAATGCAGTAACCAGGCTTGGGCTTAAATTTGCAGGCCAAAGAGTCCAGATAGAAGTCCATAGGCCATATGTCTAAATATTTTAAAATAATAAATCAAACTGTTAAAGAAAATATGTTCTATTCTCCTACCTTGACAAATATACTGGAAAGCTATGCTCAAATCTAGAATTCTCAGATTTATAAATTGTTCCACGCCACTGAAATGTGACAACTCGGAGAGCTTGCCTCTGGCCCACAGTTCACCTGCCACCCCCCTTGTTTTTTCCCCACTCTCTGCTCAATCATCACACGCCAGAGAGGCCTCATTTTAACATAGGACATGCCAGCCTGCCTATTCATGTTTCACTCACATCTTTGTCCTACAGACACTCCATGGTAACATCTCAGACCTAGGGTGGTACCTGGAAGGCACAGGCAGCCATCAGAAGGGCAGCGCCAGAGAAGATGTTCATGCAGCTCATAGAAGTGCATTCATGGCCATTGGGCACAGAGTTCTGTGGTCTTGGTGATGAACATGGTCTAGAAAGGGGGTGTGAGGTTTAGGGAAACTTGTCCACTTAGATCCATTTAATAGATGGGAAAACAGAGTCACAAGAGGTTAAAGAACTTACTCCAAATCTAGGAAGCTAAGGAAGTGGCATAACTGAGATGCAAATCCAGTTCCCCATACTCAAGGATTTCCCCAGGGGCTCAGCAGTAAAGAATCTGCCTGTAACGCAGGAGTTCAAGGAGCCGCAGATTCGATCCCTGGATTGGGAAGATCCCCTGGAGGAGGGCATGGAAACCCACTCCAGTATTCTTACCTGGAGAATCCCATGAACAGAGGAGCCTGGCGAGCTACATACAGTCCATTGGATCGCCAAGAGTCAGACACAACTGAGCATTCACACGCTCCCCATACCCAGTCCCTACAGCGTACCACCTCCCTGGGCGAAGCGTAACATCCTTACCACGGGTTAGCTGCTGTAGATTGAGCTCATGTAACAACAAGACCCAAAGCTATAGAGGTTTCAAGAAACATAACAAGCAGTCCAGATGGAAGACAGATCTCCCCCCCTTGCCCGCCCCCCCGCCCGAGGGTTGTCCAGACACCCAAGTATCTTCTTAGTGCTCCACCACCCTTTAGGGGATAGTGTTCAAAGTGTGGTTCCCGACCAGCAGCATCAGCATCCCCTGGAAACTTGTTAGAAATGATTCAGACCCAGTGACTCATAATTCCTGGTGATGGGGCCCAGCGATCTGTATGTTAATGAGCCCTCCGGGTGACTCTGATGCTACAGTTCAAGAGCCACTGCCCTGGAGTCTTACCCCTGTCTATGTGGCTGACCTTTCCCCCACTACCATGTCCATATTCCAGCTGGCAGAGATGGGATGAAAAGGAAGAGGGGCAGCCAGCTTCGTTTTTAAATACATGAATGGAAAATTTCACAGGTTGCTTCTGCACATGCCTCAGTGGCCAAAACGTTGGTCACATGGCTGTTCCTTGTTGTAAGAGAAGCTGGGGCCCCTCCAACTGAGTGCTCTCAGGCCTGCTGAATGGAGAAGGGAGAGAATGGACACTGGGCAGTGGAGGGGGCAGTTATCAGCTTTATGCAGGTTCAAACCTGCAAGTTTAAAACAAAGAATTGTGATTACAGCCCTATAAGCATGGTGCCTAGAGCAGCATATCAGCTTTTCAATACCCTTTGAAGAGGTTTGGTATTTGGGGGGAAAAAATTTACTTGCTCTGAAATACAAAAAGAAAACTTTGAAATAGAAAGGAGCATGCTATTAAACAGTCAACAGAAATTCAACTCATTGTTACTTGTAAATTAGTTTAAGATGGAATCAGGATACGTTTGCATGTTTTATATGATGGGGCTTTCAAAAGCATCGAGGTCTGCAGAAATCTTAAAACTATCCCAGCTAAATCCCCACACGACCTCTTACAACCTCATATTTCCACCCCACCTCTCTCCCCAACCTCATCTCCAGCCTCGCTGTGGGCGTGCCCTCCCCAAGAGTGCCCCAGAATCTCCTCTCCTAACCATCCAGGCATCTCCATTTGTTCAGTACCTGCTATACCCGAGGCTCTCTCCACCATCTACCCCCACTCTTGCCCAGCTAAGTCTTACTGAGCTTCCAGGTCTGAGCTCAGACTACACCAAGAAGTCTTTCTGGATCTCCATGACGGACTGTCTAGCCTGGGTGCCCCCCAAAGCACCTGAGCACATCACTGCCACAGCCCAGCTTCCTGGCTATGGTTATTCCCTCTCCAGACTGTTACCTAATCCAGGGCCAGGCTCTGTTTTTGATCAGAGTGTAAATACTTAAACATTTGTTTACTGAATAGGTCTCTTGGGAAACTTTGATATGTAGGACTGGAATTTGAATCTCAATTTCCTTCTCAGGAGATACAGCCAGCATCAGTCATGCTGCAAAGCATTGTGATTTTTCTCAAACACTTTAAAAGCTTCCTGCAACCTTATCTTCGTTCTTTGTTCCACTAGATTATTTTCTTCCATGTTTTTTTAAATATTTTTAACTTTTTATTTTGTAACGCGGTACAGCCAATTAACAATGTCCTGATATTTTCAGGTGGACAGTGAAGGAATTCAGCCATACATATACAGGTATCCATTCTCCCCCAAGCCCCCTCCCATCCAGGCCGCCACATAACTTAGAGCAGAGTTCCATGTGCTCTCCGGTAGGACCTTGTTGGTTATCCATTTTAAATAAAATAATCCACTAGATTATTTTTAAATAGAACATTTGTTTATAACAGTCTCCCTCATATAACCCCACACCTGCCCCCAACAGCATCCAATGTTGACTTTTCTAGCTCTCAATTTCATTATCCACCAAACTGGATCAAATAACTGTCTCAGTTGGACCAGTTGGAACTAGCAACTGTTTCAAGTGCTTTGGGAAAGCAACCAGTAAGTGGCCGCAATGACAAATTTCTCATTTCCTGTGCCTCCCCTGTCTGCTGCCAGCCAAGCCGCAGGGCAGCCTTGCTAAATACAACACTGAGACCATCTGACATCCCATTTCAAATCCCAGCTGTATTTCCTCAGATCTTGGGATTCCTCTCTGGGAGTCATGTTGGTATGGGCCAGTTTGGACTGTAGGAGAGGTTATTCAAAGAGCAACAGCTTTTGTTGTCTCACAGCCAAATTTAAGAGTAACTCAGCTGCACACAAGCATTTTACCATTACATTAAAGCTCAACAGGAACATTTTTAGAAATATAAGAATTTAGGGAGTCATGAAGTTGGAAATGACCTATGGTTTGTTCCTTCCTGGAGTACGTGAGAGCTTGGCATGATGGTTAACTTTCTCCTGTCCTCAGAGAGAGGCCCTACTTCCTCCCCAGTGACTGCAGCTCACTGTAGTAATGTAATCAGGAGAACGTAATATGGTTCTCTGCTGGGGCCTAGTTTGCACACCAGGGTATATTTGGTGATGTCTAGAGACACTTTTGGTTGTCACAGTTTAGGAGAGGCAGGGCATTATTGGCATCTAATGGGTAGAGGCCAGGGATGCTGTTCAATATCTCACAGGGCACAGGACAGGCCCCACAACAAAGAATTATCCAGCAGAGAGGTTCAGAGCTCAGGGTCAGATCCAGAGCCTGTCTGTTACAAGCATGTGACCTCAGACAAATGATTTCACCTTTACAAACCTCAGTTTTCTCATTTATAAGTTGAAGATCATGTTGCCCACTTCTGTAGAGTCTTACAATGATTGGATTTATGCAGCTTCATGAAGTGCCACGCCTGACGGTGACAGAGGTGATGCCCCACACTGGGCAAGGAGTGGAGATGCCCCAGTGGAACAAATCTGAATGGGAGGGGGTATGAGACATAGTTCAGATGAGCCAGTTCTCCAGTGCTGAGCATCACTGGCTCAAAGTCCCTGTAAGCATGTTAAGGGAACTGTGACCCTCCCTAAATTTGTGTGCAAAAATGCACGTGTACTTGGGCACGTGTATTTGTGTACTTTTCTGGAGAAAAAAAATGGAAGAATTTTCTTAGCTGCTCAAAGGAGACAAATCTCGAAAAGGTTAAGGACCACTGATATCATCCAGTCTCCTCACTTTACAGAAAAGAAAACTGAAACCCAAAGACAGTGAATGACTTACCCAGTGTCACGCACAGAGTGACAGATTTGTGCCTCAAACCAGGTTGTCCTGTGACACCAAGTCAGGTGGCCCCACTGAGGGGGGCCAAGAGATAAATTGTGTTTCGCTTATTAAAAAAATAGCTTCATAACAAAATATGTGTGTGTGTTTAGTCACGTCCAACTCTTTGTGGCCCCATGGACTGTAGGCCACCAGGCTCCTCTGTCCATGGGATTCTCTAGGCAAGAATACTGGAGTGGGCCGTCATTTCCCCTTCCAGGAGAGCTTCCCGACGCAGGGACTAAACTCACAACTCGGGTGTCTCCTGCATTGCATTTAGATTCTTTACTCACTGAGCCATCAGTGAAGCAAAGCAAAACATCGTAATTAACACAATTCCTCATGCTCATCCTACCAACATTTATAAATCTCTGTGTGTGTCTTTTCAGTTAATTGAACTGTGATCTTCAAATCTCCTGTACCAAAAGTACCCAGGTCTGCGGCAGAGCTATTAATATTAATACAATCTGGACCCTGAAATCTGCATTTTAACAAGCTCCCCAGGAGACTCTTTCCTTCACTAGTACTGAGAATCACTGTGGTTCAGGATATGTAGACTGATCTTGTTGATTTGTGAAGTTGCCAAGGCGTTTCTTTTCTGAACTACATTTTCAACTTTTCCAGGAAAACCAATTTGAACTAAAATTGCTTTGGCTTGGTCTCTGTCCAGAAGTGACTTTTTTCCAGTAAGGGGTTTAATGTAGTTTATTTTTTAAATCTGCTTAAAACATATTTCTGTCTGAGAGAAATAGGAACTGGATGGAAAGTTTCACGTTGTCAAGTGTTTAGGAATATTTTAGGCAATTTTAATGATGAGGTCAATTTAAAAGAGTGCTGTGTGTGTTCACGTATCACTGAAAAGAAAATAGATCATTCACTTTTGGGTTCATGATCACAATTTTCATCATCCTTAGTTAGAGGTCAGCCAGACTGACAAGATCACACTTGAAATAACAAGAAAAATCTAAGAAATTTCCTTGAAATTTTAAAGTCTAAATTATATCGATTAGGAAACAAGACAACCAGAAGCTACTATTTCTATCTCATTGAGGCAATCAGTGGTGGTTAGAAAAGCTAATATTTTCTATTTTCCTCATCTCATAAATAAGGTGCCCAATCAAAAGCTCTTTTCTTAGCATATTTTTTAATTTCCTAATCCTTGAACAGTTTCTCTGGATAGTGGGCCAGCCCAGGGAACTTGGTGAAAGTGGCTTCAGAATATGTGTTAGAAGCCACCCCATCGTGGAATCTGAGTCGAGGACATTGACCCATTTCTGACTGCAGAGGACACACCTCCACTCAGGTGTCCCTCAAACACTAAAGGTAAAATTAACCCCTCCTTTGCTTGGTACCTATTAAATTCGGAGTGATTCTCTGTGGGCTTGAGTGTGAGAGGCAGCCAGTGGCTCTCCGGGTGACTGGAGTTGCAACAAGAGCAGTGCCAGCAGACGTACTATTTGTGCAGAGATAGATGGTGAGCCTGCTGGTCTCTAATCCTGGGTCCAGCTCGAGCATAAGTCCAACCACTTGCTGGTCCTTAGATTCTACAAGCTTCTTGGGTTCTAAGCTAGTTAAAGTTGGCTATCTCTCACAATCCAAAAACAAACAAACAAGCAAAAAAATGCAACCAACACATGATTAGATAATTTCCCATTATCTAATCTGGGTTGTGAACTCCTTGAAGACAGATGAAGGCCTGGAGAAGATGCCTTTCCACCCTTTTCCTCCTTCTTTTTATTCTCTTATTTCCTTGGGTTCCCAGCAAGATACCTTGAGCAAGATAGTTGTTAACTGATAAGGAGGGGGCACTATTTAGTTTACTGTTTCTGAATCTAAATCTTGATTTGAAAGCCACCCTGAACAACTAAAAATCTTAGTTTAAAAGGCAGTGTTAAATGGTTGGAAACCTTGGCTTTCTCCCCTCAATTCCTTAACCCTACTGTGCACCAGTAATTAATGAAGTTTCTTTTTTAACATTTTTAAAGGCCAAAAAAGCAATTTCAGGCCACATAACCCCCTTTCTTGTATAATTACTGGGAAGTAAGACCTTGGTGCCACTACTTTCAAAACACTCCCCAGGTGATTGTCCTGCAGCCAGAATTGAGAGTCATAGTTCCATACGAATCTCATTTTACCATTGTTTTAAGGTTAAATCTTGGCTTCTCAGATGTTACTAGCGGTAAAGAACCTGCTTGCCAATGAAGGAGACAGAGGAGACTCGAGTTCGACCCCTGGGCGGAAAAGATCCCCTGGAGGAGAGCATGGCAACCCACTCCAATATCCTTGCCTGGAGAATCCCATGGACAGAGGAGCCTGGCGGGCTAGAGTCCATGGGGTCTCAAAGAGTCAGACGCTGCTCAGTTAGACACTGAAGTGACTCAGCACACACGCACCATGTTAAATTTATATACATCCTTTAAAGCAGCCAGCGGAGGAAATTGTGTCGGGAAAGTTACTGTTTGCTAAAGCGTTTCCACGCCTCTATTCCTGCAGTCCCTCTGTGATCCCCTCCTACACACAACCCTACCCCCTCCCTGAGTCGATTTTGTCCCTTTGTGAAAAGCAGTCAAGATGGAGCAGGCAGTTAGTTCCTTTGTCGTGCAAAACACCTCTTCTCTGGAGCCTACCTTCAAGTTTCAAAAGTATAGACCGGACTGTGTCAGGGCGGAGAGCTGGAGGCAGCCATGGCAGCAGCTGGCTCTGCTGGGCTCAAGATTGTTGTTTCCTCTAATTCCTTGCCAACTGAACACATTCAGGTTTTTAATTAGGACAAAAAATGCCAACATTAATCCTACACCTCCCGCTGTCCTCAAAACCATCTCAACAAGTGCTTGTTCCTCTGGGAAGCCTTCTCTGCCCACACTCGTTCCTTCAGTTTGAGTCACATTGCTCTCCTCAGGACTGTCAGTGTTTCCCAGGAAAAATGTGTCATCAAACTGGATGCTCATTGCTAAGGTGTCTGTGTTCCTCCCAAGACTGTGAACTTGAGCACAGGGGCTTTTACTTTATACCTATAACTCCTTGTCAGCCTCTCATGAGCTTTGTTGAATAAATGAATGAAATATTAATCTACACGGTCAACTTTCCAATCTCTGTGGGTCAATACAGGTTATTTTCTCTGACACCTTTCTCACTATCTCCATTCTTTCTAGACCAGCAAAGACACCAGAGACAGTGGCCCATTAAACTTTCGCAAATGCTTTCTGATTCTTCAAAATTTCTTTCAGCAGAAAGCTGTCCTGACCAGATTTCACCTAGACTTCTAGATGTAATGACTAAGAGTCTCCCTAAGAAAATAAGATCTCCGTAGCTCTGAATTTCTGAAGCACTCAGAGAAAAATAGAGGCTTCTCAGGTGGTGCTAGTGGTAAAGAATCCACCTACCAATGCAGACTGAACCCAGGGTTCAATCCCTAGGTCAAGAAGCTCACCCAGAGTAGGAAATGGCAACTGACCCAGTTTTCTTGCCTGGAAAATTCCATGGACCGAAGAGCCTGGCAGGCTATATTCCACAGGGTTACAAAGAATTGGACACGACTTAAGGACTAAGCAGAAATAGATGTTTTTCTGGAACTCTCTTGCTTTTTCCATGATCCAGTGGATGTTGGCAATTTGATCTCTGGTTCCTCTGCCTTTTCTAAAATCAGCTTGAACATCTGGAAGTTCATGGTTCACATATTGCTAAAGCCTGGCTTGGAGAATTTTGAGCGTTACTTTACTAGAGTGTGAGATGAGTGCAATTGTGCAGTAGTTTGAGGATTCTTTGGCATTGCCTTTCTTTGGGATTGGAATGAAAACGGACCTTTTCCAGTCCTGTGGCCACTGCTGAGTTTTCCAAATGTGCTGGCATATTGAGTGCAGCACTTTCACAGCATCATCTTTCAGGATTTGAAATAACTCAACTGGTATTCCATCACCTCCACTAGCTTTATTCATAGTGATGCTTTCTAAGGCCTACTTCACATTCCAGGATGTCTGGCTCTAGGTGAGTGATCACACCATCATAATTATCTGGGTCATGAAGATCTTTTTTGTACAGTTCTTCTGTGTATTCTTGCCACCTCTTCTTAATATCTTCTGCTTCTGTTAGGTCCATACCATTTCTGTCCTTTATTCAGCCCATCTTTGCATGAAACGTTCCCTTGGTATCTCTAATTTTCTTGAAGAGATCTCTAGTCTTTCCCATTCTGTTGTTTTCCTCTATTTCTTTGCATTGATCACTGAGGAAGGCTTTCTTATCTCTCCTTGCTATTCTTTGGAAAAACCTCTATTTCTGCTTTATTGACTATGCCAAAGCCTTTGACTATGTGGATCACAGTAAACTGTGGAAAATTCTGAGAGAGATGGGAATACCAGACCACCTGACCTGCCTCTTGAGATACCTATATGCAGGTCAGGAAGCAACAGTTAGAACTGGACATGGAACAACAGACTGGTTCCAAACAGGAAAAGGAGTACGTCAAGGCTATATATTGTCACCCTGCTTATTTAACTTATATGCAGAGTACATCATGAGAAACGTTGGGCTGGAAGAAACACAAGCTGGAATCAAGATTGCCAGGAGAAATATGAATCACCTCAGATATGCAGATGACACCACCCTTATGGCAGAAAGTGAAGAGGAACTTAAAAGCCTCTTGATGAAAGTGAAAGAGGAGAGTGGAAAAGTTGGCTTAAAGCTCAACATTCAGAAAATTAAGATCATGGCATCTGGTCCCATCACTTCATGGGAAATAGATGAGGAAACAGTGGAAACAGTGTCAGACTTTATTTTGGGGGGCTCCAAAATCACTGCAGATCGTGACTGCAGCCCTGAAATTAAAAGACACTTACTCCTTGGAAGAAAAGTTATGACTAACCTAGATAGCATATTCAAAAGCAGAGACATTACTTTGCCAACAAAGGTCCGTCTAGTCAAGGCTATGGTTTTTCCAGTGGTCATGTATGGATGTGAGAGTTGAACTCTGAAGAAAGCTGAGTGCTGTAGAATTGATGCTTTTGAACTGTGGTGTTGGAGAAGACTCTTGAGAGTCCCTTGGACTGCAAGGAGATCCAACCAGTCTATTTTAAAGGAGATCAGTCCTGGGTGTTCATTGGAAGGACTGATGCTGAAGCTGAAACTCCAGTACTTTGGCCACCTCATGAGAAGAGTTGACTCATTGGAAAAGACTCTGATGCTGGGAGGGATTGGGGGCAGGGGTAAAAGGGGACGACAGAGGATGAGATGGCTGGATGGCATCACCAATTTGATGGACATGAGTTTGGGTAAACTTCAGAAGTTGGTGATAGACAGGAAGGCCTGGCGTGCTGCGATTCATGGGGTCGCAAAGAGTTGTACATGACTGAATGACTGAACTGAACTGAACTAAGGACTAAGAACAGCACAGAGAAAATATGAAAAAAGGTGAAGTGAAATAAAGGGGTCCAACCTATCCTTCTATGAGTTGGGGTACCTGGGATAAGTAACAAAGGGTGGACAGGCTTAACCAAGGATGTCCCAGTCCAGTGAGGAGCAAAAAAATGACAGTTCACCAAAGCCACAGTAAGGAAAGTCTTTCTGAAGAAGATGGAAAGTAAGCTGACCACCAGAAGGGTTGGCTTATGTGGCACAGAAAAATATGTAAGAAGAAGCCTTAAAGCATAACTCACAAGAGGGTACAGGGCCTATTTTTATCCAGAACATCATTTGGAACACTGAGCATATTTGTGCAGGAACAAGAGAAAACACATAATATTTTGGGTGTTCAGATAGAGTCATTATTTAAGTACAGAACATGCTTTTTTTTTTTTCCAGAACATGCTTTAGAAAAAAATTTCTGAAAGTCAGATCTGTTATCACAGTTACTTCAGGCTAGCAGATTTGAGGGAAAGGAGGATTTGAATCTTTTACTCTGTATAGTCCTGATTTTTTTTTTACAAGAATCATATTACTTTTTTAAAATAAAAATAACAAATTGACTTAAAATCACAACATATGCTTTCAATGAAATATTAAGTGAAAGTGAAGTTGCTCAGTCATGTCTGACTCTTTGCGACCCTGTGGACTGTAGTCTACCAGACTCCTCTGTCCATGGGATTCTCCAGGCAAGGATACTGGAGTGGGTTGCCCTTTCCTTCTCCAGGGGAGCTTCCCAACCCAGGGATTGAACCTGGGTCTCCCACATTTCAGGCAGATGCTCTACTCTCTGAGCCACCAGGGAAGCCCAGTGAAATATTAAGCAGGATTCTAATTCTGATATGGCAGTTATATTAATGCACAGTATTTGAGCCCATTAAAACTAAGAGAACAGTACAATTTGGAAAAGAATTGCCCTGGACTTAGTATTCTTTTTTGTTGTTGTTCAGTTACTAAATCGTGTCCAACTCTTTGTGAACCCATGGACTGCAGTATACCAGGCTTCCCTGTCCTTCACTATCTCCCAGAGTTTGCTAAAACTCAAGTCCATTGATTCAGTGATGCCATCCAACCATCTCATCCTCTATTGCCCCCTTTTTCTCCTGCCCTCAATGTTTCCTTGACTGGCTTGATCTTCTTGCAATCCAAGGAACTCACAAGAGTCTTCTCCAGCATCACAATTTGAAAGCATAAATTCTTCGGTGCTCAGCCTTCTTTATGGTCCAACTCCCACAGCTGTACATGACTTCTGGAAAAATTACCGTACATGACTACTGTAAAAAGCTTTGACTATACAGATCTTTGTAGGCAAAGTGATTTCTCTGCTTTTTTAGTGTGCTGTCTAGGCTTGTCATAGCTTTTCTTCCAAGGAGCAAGCATCTTTTAATTTCATGACTGCAGTCACCATCCGCAGTGATTTTGGAGGTTTTATTATTAGGACAATGTAAGAATTTGTATAAAAAATTCTTAAATGGCTTATTTATTAGACGTTACCCATTGTTATGTGGACTTTACTCAGGCATGTCAAAAGATACATGGTCAAGTGGTGGTGGAAACTACAAACCTGAACTCTGTCTTTTGGTCACCTAATCTTTTCAGTGCTACCTTAAAACAGCTTTTTTTAATTTTCAAGAATTTAATTATCTTTCGTTAGATTCCAATGTATGAATTTGTGGCGTCTTTAGTTTTTTCGTACCTGAGACTCAGCAAGAGACGATTAATTCATATATGTGTCTCTAAGAAACTACTGAACAATTGCACTCATCTCACACGCTAGTAAAGTAATGCTCAAAATTCTCCAAGCCGGGCTTCAGCAATATGTGAACCGTGAACTTCCTGATGTTCAAGCTGGTTTTAGAAAAGGCAGAGGAACCAGAGATCAAATTACCAACATCTGCTGGATCATGGAAAAAGCAAGAGAGTTCCAGAAAAACATCTATTTCTGCTTTATTGACTATGGCAAAGCCTTTGACTGTGTGGATCACAATCAACTGTGGAAAATTCTGAGAGAAATGGGAATACCAGACCAGCTGACCTGCCTCTTGAAAACTCTGTATGCAGGTCAGGAAGCAACAGTTAGAACTGGACATGGAACAACAGACTGGTTCCAAATAGGAAAAGGAGCACGTCAAGGCTGTATATTGTCACCCTGCTTATTTAACTTATATGCAGAGTACATCATGAGAAACACTGGACTGGAAGAAACACAAGCTGGAATCAAGATTGCCAGTAATCTTGAGAAATATCAGTAACCTCAGATATGCAGATGACACCACCCTTATGGCAGAAAGTGAAGAGGAACTAAAAAGCCTCTTGATGAAAGTGAAAGAAGAGAGTGAAAAAGTTGGCTTAAAGCTCAACATTCAGAAAATTAAGATCATGGCATCTGGTCCCATCACTTCATGGAAAATAGATGGGGAAACAGTGGAAACAGTGTCAGACTTTATTTTTTGAGGCTCCAAAATCACTGTAGATGGTGACTGCAGCCATGAAATTAAAAGACACTTACTCCTTGGAAGAAAAGTTATGACTAACCTAGATAGCATATTCAAAAGCAGAGACATTACTTTGCCAACTAAGGTCCGTCTAGTCAAGGCTATGGTTTTTCCAGTGGTCACATATGGATGTGAGAGTTGGACTGTGAAGAAGGCTGAGCGCCGAAGAATTGATGCTTTTGAACTGTGGTGTTGGAGAAGACTCTTGAGAGTCCCTTGGACTGCAAGGAGATCCAACCAGTCCATTCTGAAGGAGATCAGCCCTGGGATTTCTTTGGAAGGAATGATGCTAAAGCTGAAACTCTAGTACTTTGGCCACCTCATGAGAAGAGTTGACTCACTGGAAAAGATTTTGATGCTGGGAGGGATTGGGGGCAGGAGGAGAAGGGGATGACAGAGGATGAGATGGCTGGACGGCATCACCGACTCGATGGACGTGAGTCTGAGTGAACTCCAGGAGATGGTGATGGACAGGGAGGCCTGGCGTGCTGCGATTCATGGGGTCGCAAAGAGTCGGACACGACTGAGCGACTGAACTGAACTGAAGACTCCCTACCTTGAAACATGTTCTACTTTCAAAGTAATAAAACCTGTTGTGTCTGGTATTCTGTTTTGATGTGTTCTTTCACAGCAATCGGGCCATATTTAAAAGAGTCTGTGGCTACATGTAATATAATACAGCAAAAAGGTTAGGTGATTGGCTTTGGCATTAAGGCTGTGTTTAAATCTGGGCTGTCCCTCTGGCTAGATGTAGGACCTTGGACAAGTCATCTCACTTCATGTCTGTTTCAGAATCTACCTAAAACCTCTGACGTTTACATAGTAAGATACCTTATAGATTTACTTATAGATTTATGGCACTTAGCCCATTGTCTGGCTTAATCACTCAAAAAGAATAGCATATTCTTAATATTCCCCCATGGTTTAACAGCTTTTGCAGGTCTGCACATGACAGCCTGGAAATCTAACTGGGAGAATTTGAGCTGATAAAATATCTTGTTCTTAGGTCTTTTCCTTGGAATAGTCTGCCTGGGCAATTCGACTCTCATAAGACCTGATTAAGGCTAACTGGGAGGCCAGTGAGCATCTGTAACTCCCTCTGTTCAAGAAGTCTTGTTGCTTTGTTCAGAGTGTTTTAAACTTACCTTCATTTTTTATGTTTTACTATTTTTAAAATCCAGATCTTTTTTGTTTGATTTACTCTTAATTTATTTTAGATTATCCTACCTCATTCTTTTAAACCTTTAGTTCCATAATGGCATTATTCCACTGCATATTTTATTCTTTTATCTTATTTTAAGCAGGTCAATTTATATAAATCTTTTATCATTTTAATTTTTTACTTATATTATATTTTTATTTAATTTTCAATGTTTTTTATTTCAGTATTTTTAAAATTGCAATATTTTAGAATTATTCTGGTTATTTTTCCATACTAAGTGAAGTGAGAAAGACAAACATCACATGATGGTCACTTATATGTGGAATCTAAAAAAATGCTACAAATGAACTTATTTATAAAACAGAAATAGAGTCACAGATGTGGAAAACAAACTTATGGTTGGAGGGGGGAAGCAAGGAGAAAGATAAATTGCGATTGACACATACACATTACTATATTTAAAATAGATAACTAATATACCTACTATATAGCACAGGTAAGTGTACTCAGTACTTATAATAACCTATACGGGAAAAGAATCTAAAATGAGTGGATATAGGTATACCTGATTCAGTTTGCTGTACAGCAGAAACTAACACAGCATTGTAAATCAACTATACTCCAGTAAAAATTTTTAAAAAGAAGGAACAAAAAAATATATTAACTTGTATTTTTCTTTTTACATATTAAATAATGGGTAAACGTTAGGAGAAAAAAATTTTAGACAGTTAATTTCTTAAAGCAAAGTAGATTCAGAGAGCGTTTTCTATTCTAGTTTGCCCTGCAAGAGATTAGAATACTGGAGACACTGGCTGCTGGTGTGTCTGCTACAACCAGTAGTGTTTAGTGAGGGCAAGTGGTAGGACTTCCTAATGTCTCCATTTAAAAACAAACAGAAACCAGAACCCTGGCCCACGTGGAACAGTGGGGACACAAAAGGATAGGTCCTGTCTCCTGGATCACAACTCATTCCATCCACAAAGAAGTCTTTTGATAACAGAGACTTCAGTTTCACTTCATAAGGTGAGATTAACTGCATGTTAATTTAAGTGGGCTTAGCTACTACAGATCAGTTGGCTAAGATACAGAGTGTGCAAAATAGGGTTTACATAGCAGGCCTGAGACCAGTGTCCTTAGAAAACCCTGCTCTCAAGGTTGGCCTTGGCTTTCATCTGGGAACTTGACTGGTAAACAGATCCTTGTGCTGTTATCAGACTTCCCTTCATGATAAGCGTGCTTCATTGTCCTTGGACCAGGAAAAGAATAAGCTTTATGCAGCCTGTCCTCCTGCTTTCCTTTTTCGAGTCTGGAATTTTGGTTCGTGTTGGTGGTGGCTACTTACATGACTAGCCCCAGTTAAAAGAAACCCTTGGGTGCTTAGTATCTAATGAGCTTCACTGGCAGACAACACTTCCATGTCTTACCACCACTGGTTGCTGGAGCACTTCCTGGGTGCCTTTCTGGGAGAGGACTCTTGGAAGCTTCCACATGGTTTCCTCCAGACCTCATTCCAGGCAACTTTGCTCACTTTACTCTGCATCCAACTGGAATAAGACTTAGCTGTCAGTGCAGCCATATGCTGAGTCTTGTGAGTCCTTCTAGCAAATCATCAAACCTGGAGTTGGTCCTGGGGTTGCCAACAAACAGGGCTTCTCCTATCCAGACTGGCTGATAAATAATCTGCCCTTGGCTTAGTTCCTATATTAGTATCTCTGGACCAGATGGGTGAACTTTCCTTTTGTGGTTTACCTTAGATATGAAAAATCCTAACCACCTGTCACTTAGATAGGAATCCTTAATTCAGGATAATTTTCCCCAAGATTGGACTTTGTGCTAAGTAGCTTCAGTTGTGTCCAACTCTTTGAGACCCTATGGACTGTAGCCCACCAATCTCCTCTGTCCATGGGGATTCTCCAGGCAAGGATACTGGCGTGGATTGCCATGCCCTCCTCCAGGGCATCTTCCCGGCCTAGGGATTGAACCCGAGTTTCTTAGGTCTCCTGCATTTGTAGTTGGGTTCTCTACCACTAGCGCCACCTGGAAAGCCCAAGATTTGACTTTAAAAGAGATCAAACTATTCTAAAGCCTCAGTTTGTCAGCTTTGTCAATTAGCAATCTTTCTCAGCAGTTCTACTTGTCGTGAGAGCTGCCATCTTGGGGCCAGTACCCCTCATGTAGCCTCTGGTACTATATCTGAGAAAGAGGACTCCAAGGCAGCGCTTGCTCTGTGGTGAGGGGACAGGAGAATCCGGGAGCCCAGTGACTCTGGCACCCACGCTTGATCTACTTAATGGTTTCTAGAGTGTTCTCCTTGGACTCAGCCCCAGGCCTGTGTCCTTTGGTCCTGTGATCTAAGTGGTAAGTTACTGGCATTCTTTGCAGGAAAAGTCTGCAGGTGACTGCTATATTTGTGAAACATATGGGTATGAAAAGTGGCTAAGGGAAAAAAGTGAATTTTATATATTTCCTCAAATCAGGAAAACTAGGTATTTCCAGTACTGCTGGTCACCATCAGTAGATGCCAGTTACTTTACAAGCCAAGCTCGAAGAGAAGCTAATTGGTTACATCCTTCTAGAACTGAAAAAAAAAGGTCTGGATCCTGGATCTTGCTTCTTGGAGTGTGGGATTTCTCTTAGAATGTCCATGGGAATTTCCAAGCAAGAATACTGGAGTGGGTTGCCATTTTCTTCTCCAGGGGATCTTCCCAACCCAGGGATTGAACCTGAGTCTCTTGCATTGCAGGCGGATTCTTTACCAACTGAGGCACCAGGGAAGCCCCCTTAGAATTTGTGCAGTATGGTGCTAAAATTCTACATGCAAGAAACCTAGATTTTTTAAAAATGGGCTTCATTTCCCCCACAGGGTTGTTTTTTTGTTTGTTTGTTTGTTTTAGAAGAAAGACAAAATTGACTTCTTTAATCTTGAGTCTCTGGGACTCCTGTACCTTTCAAGTTTTACTTTTCAATACAAAAAGGCACATGTTACACTTTATAGCTTAGTCTCCATTAGCTGTCAGTAAAGGTCAGTAAATACTATATAGATAGATGATAGATAGACAGATAGATAGTTATATGGACTATTATTATACTACTCTGGTCTCTGGTTTCAATTTGCCTTTTGAAATTTCTATTCCAGGTACCTGACCTAATCATTTTGGGAGATCTGAATATCAAGACTGACAAACTCACTTGAAGATAAACTCTTCATTTGAAAAAAATTTAGACTATTGAGGTATGATTGACCTACAGAAAGCTGGACGTATTTAATATATATAACTTGGTGAGTTTGGAAGTAAGTATACTTCCATGAAAACATCACCACAATCTATGCTATAAACATATCCGTCACCTCTAAAAATTCCCTCCCATCTTTATCATCATCATCATCATTAGTTTTATTTTGTGGTAAGGACACAACATAAGATCTACCTTCTTAGCAAATTGGTCAAACAAATAACAAAGCTTCAATTATGCAAGATAAATGAGTTCTAGAGACCCACTGCACAGCATAGAGCTTATGATTAACAATCATGTATTATATTAATGTTTTGAGTAAAATAAATCTCACTAAGGAGCCCTGGAGCTGACTAAAGGTGTGCACTTGGTGTAATGTGCCCAACCTAAGAGAAGACCCATATTCTATGACGTTTGGGAAGCAGTTCATCTCAGTTTTCAATCTCAGCCTCAGTTGCCTCCAAATTTGCTCTCTGAAGCCCTCTGTTTTTAATCCTCCATGATACACCTGCTCCAGTCTTTGTGTGTGTGTGTGTGTGTGTGTGTATGCACGTTCAGTCATCTCTGACTCTTTGTGACTCAATGGAAAACCACCTTAAATCTTTTTGGGAGAGCCATAATATAAATAAACAAAACCCATTCGATAGATCGTTACCCTTGGTTCTGAAGTTTAATGTAAATATAAACATTTGCAGCTGGAGTCATTTCCACAGTTAACTCATTTTTCACTTGTGATCCAGCTTCTCAATAAAGCTTTGATCAACTTGATTCAAACCAAACAAGAAATAGCAACTGATGATGAAAGTCATCTTCTTTTTGGTGGTATTCAACTTAAAGCAAGACATGGTTAGTGAAAAGGTCAATTAATTTATGTTACAGTAGGCATGGTGAGTGAAAAGATCAAATAATTTATGTTCATCCATTGAAAACCAATTCAAAATAACTGAATTTTGCATTAAAAGCAATCTTCCAATATAAGTTTCTACTTGCACTAACCAAAAAAAAGTTTTAAATTCTCCAAAAAATCTATTTTTCTCCTTCTTGAGATGATTATCATAATTCAATCCATAGAGAAGGAACTGGGTGGGAATAAATTAACATTTCAACCCAGCTCAAAATAACTTAATGCAATTATTTTCTACTTTCCTTTCTCTGCCATGGGTGCCACCCCTATGTGCAACCTATGTGTAAATAAAAGTTTTCTCTTATGCTGTAAATTGTATCCTGCTGTAATTGGATACCTCTCTAATTAATCTTCTCAGGAGACATGCAGTGAGCAAATTCTTGCTTTGCTCAGTTGTTGCCAAGAGCACTGCAAGGCTTTCACTGGCATCAACTATGCCTTACGAGGGCACTTGGGGAAAGATCAGGCTTTGTACATGACATGAAACACCACGGAGTACTGTTCAGCTTACACACTGAGCTTCTTCCTCCCAAAGTAAAAAGTAGAAACTTTTTAACATAGTGTTGGCTTAACACATGTCACCAAGGAAAGCATACAAGTGAGAACAGTCTTGAAAATACATTTGTAGAGCTTGCTATTGGTAAATTTATGTTCCTATTGTTATGTAAATCACAGCCAAATCCATAACAGGGTAGCCTCTCCAGGTGTGTTTTGAGGTTTAGAAATCATTTGACATCTAAGGTAACAAAACCATGTGAACTCAAGATTTCAATAGGTGAGAAATGTGCTGGAATTAGTTAATTGATTTTTTTCGACTATTTTTTTTCATAGGCACTAGATCTGTGGAAAAAGATTTTCTGCCCTTCTAGAAAAGTTCATCAATTCAGAAGAAATCTCCTTCTCTAAGATGTGGGCTCATGACAACCTTGGTACCCCAACTAGATGTCTCAGGCAGTGTTGTGAGTACAGCTAATTGGCAGATTCCCAACTCAAGAAGTGAAACTGTCTTCCCACCCACAACCATTCCTATGTGTTCCGAAAATTTTTAGAAGACAAAAGAGAGGAGAAAAACATCAGGAACATCACAACCCAAAGAGATCCAGTTTAATACATAAAATATCTCCAGTAAAGAATGCAGCTTCTTCCTCCCAAGCCAGACCCAACAGTGGCAAAGTGTGTGATATCTGATTCATTTCTAGAGTTTCTCCCTTAAGAAAAACACCTATTCTTTCTCAAAAGAAACCTAATGATTGATAAACGTTGATTATTCACAATCCCTGTTGCTCAGTACAGGACCAACTTAGCACAGCGGTTCTGTGCGGGCATGTTCCGGCGTGTCTGACTCTGTGACCCGTGGACTGTAAACAGCCAGGCTCTTCTGTCCATGATATTTTCCAGGCAGCAATCCTGGAGTGGGTTGCCATTTCCTCCTCCGGGGGATCTTCCCAACCCAGGGATAGAACCCGAGTCTCCTGAGTCTCCTGCGCTGGTAAGCAGATTCTTTACCACTGAGCCACCTGCGACGCCTATGACCAGTCATAAATGATCAGTTCAGTTCAGTCGCTCAGTCGTGTCCAACTCTTTGCGACCCCATGAATCGAAGCACAGCAGGCCTCCCTGTCCATCACCAACTCCCGGAGTTCACTCAGACTCATGTCCATGGAGTCGGTGATGCCATCCAGCCATCTCATCCTCTGTCATCCCCTTCTCCTCCTGCCCCCAATCCCTCCCAGCATCAGAGTCTTTTCCAATGAGTCAACTCTTCTCATGAGGTGGCCAAAGTACTGGAGTTTCAGCTTTAAGCATCAGTCCTTCCAAAGAAATCCCAGGACTGATCTCCTTTAGAATGGACTGGTTGGATCTCCTTGCAGTCTAAGGGACTCTCAAGACTCTTCTCCAACACCACAGTTCAAAAGCATCAATTCTTCAGTGCTCAGCTTTCTTCACAGTCCAACTTTCACATCCATACATGACCACAGAAAAAACCATAGCCTTGACTAGATGGACCTTAGTCGGCAAAGTAATGTCTCTGCTTTTGAATATGCTATCTAGGTTGGTCATAACCTTCCTTCCAAGGAGTAAGCATCTTTTAATTTCATGGCTGCAATCACCATCTGCAGTGATTTTGAAACCCCAAAAAATAAAGTCTGACACTGTTTCCACTGTTTCCCCATCTATTTCCCATGAGCAAGCAAGCCCAAAGCGCTGATCATGAAGTGTTTTATTAACAAAAAGGAAAATTAAATATACAAGGCTGGATATTATCTGACTCTTGTGAAATTTGAAGTATAAGATTTCTTTGTGCTCACTGTCATATAATTCAGGAATGGCCACAACCTGGAAAGTCACTAAAAATCTGGAATGGAGACTTTCAGAAACTCAAAAGTGAATTAAATGTAGAGTGAATTAAATGTAAAATTATAAAGATACTTCAGTACATTGACACTGACAAATGACAAAAGACAGGGAGAATTTAAATTGCATAAAACTTTTATTATTTATTAGCTGTGTATTCTTCTACACCTTAAAATAGAACAAAATATCTTTTCGAAGGTAAACTATTCATAACAAAATACATGTCAATCTTTATTACTGGAGTAGAATCACTTTGCTATATACTTTCTATATTATACACATATTCTTCTTGATTTGTCTATGTATGTACATGTGTATAAATAATTTTAAGACATACCCATGTAGATACATATGACTAATATACACATATAATTATGGAAAATTTACAGTAGTCAATTTTACAATCATTTAGTAGCTGCACACAATTAGTGTTCACAGAACTAAAACTGTCTATATGGTTCCCTTTCCCCCACTCGTGAAATATCATCTGAATTACTTTTCACTGATAATTTTGAAATAATACTATCATTTTGCTATACAATTAACTGATCATTTTTTATAATAACTCATAATAAAATATTTTACTATTTTAGCTTTAGAAAAGGTATACAATTTAATTCCACTTAATTTTTGATTCCTAAAACATACAATTCATTTTTTTCATCAGTTTAGTGCAATTATTTGGTACTGCAGTTTTTGAAGGTTAACGAACCTGAGTCAAACATTCATTTAAATGCCTTTTTTAAAAAGTAAGACATAAACAAGATGTTTTGCTGAAGCACGTATAACAGCTTCAAGGTACCCCCTTCTAATAAATACCTGATAAATAACTCAATGGGTTGAGAGTAAAGCACTTCATACGAATCCACTGGACTGCCTGAGTAGTCCATTCTTGAGCAGCACGGAAGACAATGAGGATCTAATACCCCCAACTCCCCATGGTAAAAAGGTTTACAGGCTTCTGGACCCTAAATGTAAGCTTACACTTACATGAAAGGACTGTGAAGTACCTGGAGTCCCTTCATTTTCATGTTAGGTTTCAGATATGCTAGCTTGTGTGCCAGGGGTTTTGTGATGTGTCTTAAACTTGTTTCCTTTATTAATACAGAAAATACTTAGCAGCATCCTTTGAATCTTCTTTGCTGATTTAAGACTTGCCAGACCATGTGTGAATATAGGCAAAAACCTCGTACCAAAATCAGAGTATTCCAATTGGATTAAGAATTCTTTTGTGAGAAGGAAAGAAGTAAAAGCATTTGGACTGTTGAGTCATTTCATAGAGAAAAATTATGCTTTCAAGCAAAAACATTCAGTGAATTTTGATCTTCAACTGGATGTTAAATTTTGTTAAAACCTCCAAAGATGCAAAACTAAATGGCTCAGCAACAAAAACAAAGGGAAAAGAAATGATCTTAATCAGCCGTATCAAACAATTGTACTCTTGCTAAGAGATAAACCTGGATAAACTTATTAAGTTAGACTGACTTCCCAAAAGAATGAATTGATGTGCCATATTCATAGTGGAAACATACAAATCACTTTCTAAAAACTTTCTCCTTTACTTTTTCTTAATAAAGAGGAATTATTTATTCATTGTAGATAAAACCATACTAAATAAATTCAAAATACAAATTTTTGGTAGGAAACAGCAAGAAAATCTAAGTCAAAATATAGTCTAGTTTTTACATAATTTTATATATTTATAAATTTATCAAAATATTCTTTTAAAGTTCACAATACATACATAATATAATACTGTACATGTAAATGTAATCACAAATGTATTTCCGAAATACATTAAAAATAACCTTCCAAAATACCAAATTCAACATGAAAACTGTCTTAAAAAGTTGACATCTCCATAAACATGGTTTCAGTGCCTTTACAGTAGTCATTAACCAGAGTTTTCTGGTTTCAAGTCTCATGAAGGTCTTATCTGAGTGCTCTCTTTAAGGTAAAAAGGCAGAGAGATTCTTCCAGCAAGCAGTTGTTTTCCCTCTACATTGCTCATCCAGATGAGGAAACTGCATGTAAAAGTGGAACAGCTTTCACCGGAGTGGCAAGGCCTTAGTAATGAACATATTCAGACTGAAGGGACTGTGCGGGGAGAGACATAAACTGAGGTTAAATTCCATCACACACAAAATTTCTCCTACATCATGCAGCTTTTCCCTTCAACACAAAGCCATTTGGATCTGTTATATAAAAGATATGTGAAACAAACTAAGAAAAATAGAAAAAAATGAGAGAAACAAAGGATTTGCTAAAAATGAGATATTCAATTATTATTCAAGGTAAAGTGATTACAAGAAAACTTTATATTTTAAAAGGCTTACTAATTTAGTACTAGTGATTAAAAATTAAGTATTATTTAGAAATTGATAGGTAGCATTAAACTCACTTCTACCTTTGGACAATACTATTGAATTTTATTCAAAAGCATTAAATGACATTTGAGACTAAATTGAAGATTATTAAAGTATATTTAAGGAATATATATTTTTTATTTCAACACATATCAAATGAAGTTTAATGCTTCTAATGCAGTAGAACTAGCTATCATTTGAAAGTAAGACTCCTTAAGAATGTTCGAATGTTATAAATACCTTATAAATTCTTTCCACTTAGGGGGACACAAAGCACTTCTGGCTTTGAAATTTGATCTTAAGACCCAAAAAGCTTTTGTGCAGAAGAGTCTTGCAGTCATAACATAATAAACAGTGGGCAAGTTTCAAAAAAATAAACACAGTTTTTCCCATATCACATTAGATAACAACATATAAAAGAAGCATGCTTGGGATATGTAATCAGAATGCACTGATAACAGACAAGCCAGGGAAAGATAGAGAGGTACAGAAAAATCCGCCAACAGTTATTTTTGAGCAGCAAACAGCAGTTAGAAGAAACATAACATTAACAATTTTTGCACAATTCTAAGTTTACTTGATTTGCTACCAAATGCCCTCTTCTCTTCCTCCAATAAATATTTTGCAAATTTATCTGCAGCATTTTATTAATAGGTCATCAGTTCTGAGACCAGTCCATTTTTTGATAGTATAGGTATTAGTAAAAAAAAAAAAAAAAGAATCTGTTCATTTTGCAAATAATTTATAAAAGGATTCAAACTATCTTTGATTAGCTTCAAAATCCCAGTGAATTTTATATCCTACCAACATCCATTTACTATTGTACATAAGAATCTATCAACACCGTGAGTCAAAAGTTATGGTCCCTGCCTTCAAAGGGCAAAAGACCACACTGTCACACAGACATAAAGTGAAAAGACAAATGTGCCAACATTAAGCAATAATATACACAGAGTAAGAGTAACACTGTTCACAAGCAAAGGATTAGGCAAGGAGTGGAAAGGGAAGGTTGAGTAGAGGGTAGGTGTGTTCTCAGGCTGCAAGTTTCAAAGAGGTTAAAGGTCAAGAGCATTAAGAAAAAAAGGAAAAGGCTTGGCAAAATGACTACAGGATGTAGTTTACGTAAAGGCTTCAAAACAGGAGAGATGATCAAGACTTAGGGTACTATACTGTAAATACATCTGAATTTAGAGAATAAAAGAGAAAGTCCAGTGAAACTGGTCCAATGCCTTGAAGCCCATTTAACTTGTGAGACAACAGCTGGCAACCTAGCATTTAGAGCTTAAAAGTGGACTATCATTTTTCTAGGTGCTTTATCCCAGTTTCTTCTGAAATCTGGCCAGTAGGCCGAGAGGGCAGAGCCACAAGGTCTTTGTAGCTTCAAAAATGCCACATATGCAGGCTATACACTGGCCAATGTTTTCTTGGCAATATTTTAACTTTCACTTTTGTTCTAACTAGAAAAGTTACTCATGTTATCACTAGCAGAAATTATAAAGCTCCTGTGATTGCTTGAAAATTTATAACAAAGTTGTTTTTGCAAGTATCTTAAAGTTTTATCAACTCTCAATAAATAGAGATACAGCAAATGAACAGATGCTAGACAAGTGACCTTTGTGAAACTAACTTTCTTCCAGGGCAAAGTGTTTTATACATGCATCAATATATACATAAAAAATATGTCTGTACATATATTTACATGATTTATGGAATCATGATATACACTGAACTGAAAAATAGAAACATTTCCTAGAATATTAAGGATTTCAATCATTCACGTTAAGTATCTATTCATTAGTCTTCTGTCATGCTGGTTAATTCATTCAACAATGACTGAATATCAGTAGTATGAATATATTAGGTACTGTGGGATAAAAATATGATACCAAAGTTCTCAAAACCAAACCAAACATATTCCATGGTTTCTTTATATGGTATAAATAAAGTTAAAAAAAAAGAGAGAGATCTGTAAAACAGGTTTAGCACATTATGCTGACATCAATGTTTTGTAACAAATTAACTCCTCTTCATTTTCAGTCTAAAACGAAAATCTTAATGGAAGTGGACTTAGGGAAGGAAGAGAATTGTTAAAATCTACATGACCTATCCACCTGAAAAAAGTATAACTAGTATTTCAAGGCCTGTTAACTGGGGGGACAAGAGTGACAATGATATTTAGATTTCAAGCACCACATGTTTATATGATGGGGTTGTATTCAGGGTATCTGGTTCATTTGTTTTCTAAACGTACATGTATCCTAAAGCTATTAATGTTCCAGAAAACACAATAGCCAGTTATCAGCATTTTCAATTTTTACAGTAAAAATGTAAATGTATCATGTACTGTATAAACACTATCATTATTGATTTTATTGTTCAAAAGATAGACTAATTGAAGTACAACTAACTGGAATTCTTGATAAATTAGATATGCTACAGGTCAATTATTCTGTAAAAGATACTTATTGAGTACTTTCTACATACTAGGTACAATTCTAAACATCTTATGTGTGTTAGCTCATTAAATGCTCCAAATAGCTCATTTTAGAGATGGGAAAACTGAGGAACAAAACATTAAAGCAACTTGCCTAAGATCATGCAACTAGGAAGGAATTTGAACTCCAGCAGTCTGGCTACAAAGCCCAAAGTCTATGCTTCCACAATATAATGCCTCAAGACACTTTAAGCATTTGTCCTGGGATTCAGTCCTTATCAACTGAACATTCTCCACCACCTGACACAGACAAGTAATGAGCGGGGTATGAGCCTGAGCAAGCAAAGAAATATTAACAGACAAAAGACAATGTACTATTTATTACTGTAAATAAGATTTTATAATGATTTTCCATAGGACTGAACCCAAAAGAATTCTCAGTAATAGTCCATAAAGAAATTTTCTTCATTAGAATGCCCATGTTTAAATATTCTGATTAAAGTTTTAATTTGGCCTTGCCAATTTTTATCATTACCATAAGGATACCTAATCAATCTGAAATACAACAACAACAAAAAATCCTCAGCAAAGACAAAGAAATGATTACAAAGGAAGGGAGACCTGAGGTGTAAATATTATTTTACAAAGTAGCACTTATTTAAATAACTGAGAGATTTTAATTTCTCATATAGAAAATTCAAGTTCAGGTGCCCATTGAGTTCAATAGGGTTTAGCGAGTTAAGGCTAGATCAAGTTTAGCATGATTACATAGTATTTTTACAGTATGAATACCGTAAATGAATAATATAGCAATATCCAGCCTGCAAATGAAGGATAAAATTACCTTACATTGCAGCCCCCCAAATTTTTATGTCAAAATATAAGCTTCCATCAAGAATTCTTGCTCTGAAAGCAGTTGGATTTGACACAAAACATAGTGTTAGGTAAGGAGATCAAGACAATTTGTTCTGTTCTGGAAATTTGCTACTAATCTGTTTCGGCAGATGTAGGTAGTGACTTTTAAAAATTTAGCTACTCTGGAGGAGTTTCTTTTTTAAACAGCCCAGTTATCTAATCGTGGTAGAAAAATATCTAATAATTATAGATATAAACACTATACAAATAGTTAACAAATAAAACTATAAACTGACTATCAAAAACAGCAAAACATAACGAATAATTAAAGTTAAGGTCTTTGCCAGCAAAACAGTGTAATAATGTCTTAAGGTTCAAACAACTTGAACCAAGGACCCTATGATCTGGTGTAGGTCAAAATCGCCATGTGCTTTTGCCACACTTCTTCTTTCTTGCATTTCCCCATTTTCCCAAGTCCCTTAAGGAAGAAAAAAATAATCTACCAGTTACCCTGGTTTGAGTTCTAACTACCCAGGCAAAAGCACCTACAAGGAAAAAAGTGATTTGTTTCACACTTTGCCATACATCTGAAACTAATACAATATTGTATCAATAAATCGACTATACTCAATTTTTAAAAAGTGATTTGTTTTCATGGTATCATTGATAATTAAAAGAAAAAATACATTTGGCAATATGGTATCATATACGTAAGTCCAGTATTTTAAGATTTAGGGAACAAATGAGGAAAAAAATAAACACTGGGTAAAAATAAGTTTATCTATAACTGCCTCTATACTCCTGGGCTTTTTATGGCTTTGCAATAGAGTTTCCAGTTGTAGTGCTTGTAAATTAGCAACACACAAAATGTATGCATTGATACATATTTCCACAAACATGATTTCACACACTAGCAGCAGAAGCACAGCTGAATAATGTTTTACTGGCATCATATTAACACAAAAAGGCTATGCTCTGTGATAAAATCAGCTTTGAAAGAAGTGTAAGCATTTTTCTATAGTGTTCTCTAAGCACGTCAGGGACCCAAAGATTTAACAATCTGATTTTGGTTAACTAAAATGCTATATAACTATTCTTTCACCTTCCTACATAACTTTTAATAGATTCTTTTTTCTGGAGGAACTTAATATGTGCTCTTCAACAATCATAAAGAGCTCAATTGTTAGGTGACAGATTGTTGACACCCAACTTGACTCAGCCAACCATCACATGAGTTTTCAGTTCATCTGAACACCAAAATTATATTGATGCAAGCTTGGTTAAAATGTATTTTCTCTTATTTTAGTAAAGTCACATTTCTAGAAAAAAATAAACTCTCAGATTACTGTGCATTAAAGCTAACGCTGAAACATTGTTTGCTTGCTATTAGTGCTTCCTGGGCTTGCAATAATAACGGGCCCCTAATTAGCCCTCTGCTTAACATGTGTGAACCTAGATATGCTAACCAATGTTTAGTTCAATAAACATTTATTAGGTGCTTTCTATACTTTGGAACCTGAGAAAACAAAGATGCCTCTGAGAAGCTTTAAAGCCAGCAGAAGAGAGAGAGAATCATATATAGCTGATTCTCTCGGGAAACCCGGGGCAGGGGCTGGATAGGGGGTTGTGATCAAAATCCTATAAGAGATGAAAAGGTATTCTGCCTGAATACCTGGGTCACAAATACCTTATCAAAAAGAAAACTAGTGAGCCAGGCCAGGAAATATATAACCAAGCAGAGACAGGTGGAAAAGCAGAGTAAACCACCTGTGCTAGGACTCGGCAGGAGGCAGAGCTTGAGTCAGGATTCTGGCTGGAGTTGCTGAAGAAGCGCCGGTGGGGAGGCACGTAGACCGATGGAGAAGGGCCTCGAAGGCAGACCAGGGGTCCAGATCGGACCCTGTGTGTGAAGTGGAGATAGTGAATGATTCTGAACACAGGAATAGTTTGATCAGCTTGTCTCAGAAATCCAGCACAGCAGCAAAATAGAGGAAGGAAATGTAAAGGGCCATTTTAATAGTCCATGGAGACCTCGATGAAGGCAGCAGTGCTAACAATGGACAACAAAATACAGATATTTCAAGGGAAAACTGCTAGGACTTAGTGGCTGGACGTGGCTGAGGGAAAGGCAGAAGTAGCGTCAAAGACAATTCCAGATTTCTAGCTCGGATGACTGGATATACAAAGATACAATCTGTTAGCCAGGAAACAAGAGGAGGAGAGGACCAATGAAGGAGCATGTATTCTCCCCCAGGATTGCCCAAGGGAAGGTAGAAATGCAAGTCCAATGCTCAGGAGACGATTACCCACACAGAGAAGTGGACCAAGGTCAGAGAAGGGAAAAATCATAAAGGGGCGGGTGGACAAAATGGGAAGGGGAGGAGAAACAGGAAAATAATATTCCCAAACTCAAAATGGACCAAAATAATAGGAGAAAAGTGTGGTCAGTACTGTCAAGTGCTGCACAGAGATGAAGAAGAATGAAAACTGACAAGAGATCATCAGATCTGGTTTAAAGAAGTCAGTGGCAGCCAGTGGAGAAGACTCACAGAAGGCGGGGGGGGGGGGCGGGGCGTGCACATGCCTTTCTTGTCCAAGTCTGGCCATAAAGGAGACACTATGAGAGGTGGCAGAACTGAGGGAAGCAATTGGTAAGACCGGCCTGTACCTGATTGCAGGCGAAGAGAGGCAAACAGGGTGTAAGAGACTGGAGACATAAGAGAGCAAGGCTGTGCACAGGCCAACTCCCAGAAAGAGTCTGCAAAGAATAGTTCAGGTTCGTGGAGTTACCACTGGAAAAGAGCAGAGCTTCTGTTTTTGAAAAGGAATAAAAGGACAAGTCAGATGCAGATATACTTTGAGGCAGTAAAGAGAACAGTTAAGGAGAATTATTCCTGAAAAATTATATGTTCTCAGCCTCTGGAGGTTGGAGGATTTGTGCTGATGAAGAATGTGAAAAAGTTTTGGAGCAGTCAATGACTCACTGGAAAAGACCCTGATGCTGGGAAAGATTGAAGGCAGGAGGAGAAGGGGACGAAGAACAAGACAGTCGGATGGCATCCCTGGCTCAGTGGACATGAGTTTGAGCAAACTCTGGGAGATAGAGGACAAGGAAGCCTGGTGTGCTGCGGTCCAGGGGGCCCCAAAGAGTCGGATACAACTTAGTGACAGAGCAACAAATGCAGGGAAGAGAAAGGAAGCCAAGACGGGCCAAGTAAACTCACCATGAGCACTGAAGGGTCTGGGTAAATTAGAAATTTATTTGAAATGGAATCAATTGACAGTCATGGGATTTTCTCCAGCAGAGCTCAGAAGAGACTATAAGCAAATAGGAGATGGTTGAACCGATCTAATTTTGGAGGCTAGTGATGAAGTGGCTACAGAAAGAAAGCTCACGCGGAAAAGAGAATGTTGGAAAAAGGAAGCAGGAATGACTATGTGGGTTACAGAAGGAAGTAAACAGAAATGGAACAGGCACGGGTCATAAAGAGGTCATGGGGAGGACTTAGTGGTGGGGGGAGTAAATGTTTGAGAGGAGCCTTAGAGAATCCAAGATATCAGAAGCAATGCTCTAAGCAGTAAGAAGGTCTATGAAATGGAATTCCAAATAAATAAAACAAAGATCACAGGAGCTAAGGAAGCAGCTGTGAGACTGAACAAGTCACTGCCTCTTTGAGTCTTGGTTTCCTCATCTGTAAATGATGGGTTAAATAAATACGAGGATGGGCCTCCCTCATAGTTCGATTGGTGAAGAATTCACCTGCAATGCAGGAGACCCTGGTTCAATTCCTGGGTTGGGAAGATGAGGTGTAAGCATTGCAGCTAATACAATGTGAGGTACATAGGAGGTAATCAATAATCACTGATGATGATAAAGATTAGAAAAATGTTAACAGTTGTCATGAATGCTGGTAGAAGCTTGGTAGCTAAAGAGTAAAGCTGGGGACTTTCCTGATGGTCCACTGGTTAAGACTGTGCCTTCCAGTGCAAGGGGTGTGGGTTTGATCCCTGGTCAGGGAGCTAGGATACCTTGCAGCCCAAAATCCAAAACATAAAACAGAAACAAGTCAATAGAGATTTTTTAAATGGTCCACATCAAAAAATCTTTAAAAAAAAAAAAAAGGTAAAGCCAAACTCCTCAATATGATGGTATTAGAAGTAGAGCTTTGGGGAGGTAATTAGGTCATGAGAACAGAGACTTCATGAATGAGATTGGCGTTCTTATAAAAGGGACTCAGAGAGCTTCGTCACCCTCTTACAGTTACATGAGGATACAATGAGAAGATGACAGTCTGCAGCCCAAAAGAGAATATTCACCTGAACCTGAACACACTGGCCCCCAATCTCTGACTTTCAGCCTCCAGAACTGTGAGAAATAGACTTGTTGTTTATAGACTGCTGCTGCTGCCGCGGCTGAGTTGCTTCAATCGTGTCCGACTCTGCGACCCCATAGATGGCAGCCCACCAGGCTCCCCCGTCCCTGGGATTCTCCAGGCAAGAACACTGGAGTGGGTTGCCATTTCCTTCTCCAACGCATGAAAGTGAAAAGTGAAAGTGAAGTCGCTCAGTCGTGTCCGACTCTTAGCAACCCCATGACTGCAGCCTTCCAGGCTCCTCCGTCCATGGGATTTTCCAGGCAAGAGTACTGGAGTGGGGTGCCATTGCCTTCTCCATATAGACTGCTAGTCTAGGGTATTTTATTATAGCAGCTGAGCTAACATACTATTTTTTTATATCCTTTCTTTCCACTCTAATAACCTTCAATCAGAGACTGAACCTGAGGATACCAAAGCCCGTACAGATGATGACCTCATTAATATCAGAAGGCTCACAATGGTCTGCAAATAGTGTGTGTATCTAAATAACATCTATGCACATTTAAAGGCATTATTGGGACCATGCTGACCTCAGAACAAATCAATGCTTTGTCAACTGACATTTCCAAGTCTCCTGGGAACGGAACAGAAGAATACCAATGCAGAAAGAAAGCAGAAGATGTGGTTCAATACTGAGACCGAGCTCAAGATCTTGACAGTATTAGTATTTCTTGGGTGAAAAACTGCACCAAGTTTAAGGCAATGCCACAGGTGGATGAACCAGAGCCAGTTACACAGAGTGAAGTAAGTCAGAAAGAGAAAAACAAATACACATATTAATGTATATATATAGAATCTAGAAAAATAGTACTGATAAATCAATTTGCAGGGCAGGACTGGAGATGCAGACGTGGAGAATGGGCTTGTGGACACAGCAGGGGAAGGAGCGGGTGGGATGAACGGAGAGCAGCAGCACTGACAGATATACGCCGCCATGGGTAAAACAGAGAGCCAGCAGCAAACAGCTGCATAGCACAGGGGGCTGAGCTGGGCGCTCTGTGACAACACAGCAGGGTGGGGTAGGGAGGAGGGGCAGGGAGGCTCAAGACAGCGAGGACACATGTATACTTATAGCTGACTAACCTTGTTGTACAGCAGAAACTAACACAACATTGTCAAGCCATCAGCCTCCAATTTAAAATGTTTTTAAAAGACTGAGTTAGGAAAACCATTGGCAAGGCTAACACAACAAAGAAGATGAGGAAGCAACAGAATAGAGAAGAACGGGAAAATTCCAAGAGACAGTGAATGACCATGACGTAATCTGAAGCATCACTAAGAGACTAATCTTAAAATGTTGGAAGATCAGTACGTTAAGTAAATAACAAAGCTTAGTATCAGCTACTACTTAATAAAAATTTTAGAAGTCATAAAAAAGATTTTAATAGGCGAAACCCAAAGCAGCTTTCAAAAGAACCTTATTGTAGGATTACTTATCTCACTTATGTTTATATATTCTAGAGGTCGATACAGTAAAAGCTTGTAATAAAAGGCTGTTCTCATAAAGCAAAAATTAATGTAACCCCTGACACAGAAGTGATAAAAAATTTTGTTGCCAACATGAATATATATATTTTTATTAAAAAACATATTATTTTACAACTCCTCATGCTCAAGTATTATTAAAAAATGTTTCCTAAAGACCGTAATTTTTCCTCAGGTAGGTAAGTATCCATTTATAAAAATAAATATACCATTTAAAATTCATAATAAAAATGTTAGTTGTTGGTCATATATTATTTAATGTATCTGTACTATTATGGGCACTGAAATGCAGGTCATTATGAAAAGCATAGAATATACCCAAGGACAATTGTTGAAGTTCAGACTGGGGACAGCAGACAGGGCTCAAACTGGGCTCCTGCCTTCAGGGTTTCTACCAAGAGCTCCCGTCCCCATGATTGCCAGGATTATCTTCATCAAATCAGATCTGATCAAGTCACTCCTGCTAACGCAGTTCTAGTAGCTCAAAATGCATCTCTTAGTTGGGCTTCAGCTTACTTTTCCAGCCTCATTTTAGGTAACCACCTAAAGCTTCAGCTGCACTTGAACACTCATTGCTCTTAAAAAAAATTATAGCTACAATTATTGAGCATTATCTATATGCACTGCGTAAACTACTTCAGATGACTTATCTCAATTAATGATCACCCTATTACAAAGATTATCATTACCACATTAGCTTTAAGGCCTCACAGGCACACAAAGCCCTTTCAAAGCACAGTCATATGTCTATAAAATTTACAAAAATAGTTTGTACTCTTTATCTTAAATAGGTCCCACCAAATTGTTTGAGTTTTAGGATGCACAAAACCTAGTTATGCTCCTGATTATTATTACTCCCATTTACTGAGGCTCAGAGAGATTAAGTAACTTGCCAAAGTACTTGCCAAAAGGAAATGGGAGAGACAAGATCTGAACCCAGGTCTACTTGTCTTTAGAACCTAAGAACTACAGTACTAAGGTTCTACCTCTGTTCTTGTAGCTCCCACTGCCTGAAATGACCATTCCTCCTCTTCATATTTTCATCACTAGATTCCTAGAAGGCTCTTATTCACCTTCCAAAGCCCAACTAAAATGTTACCCCTTCGTTACAGCACTTCCTAACCCTTCTTGAAAAAAAGAGATATCCTTTAGATATCCTTCTATTTTAAACACCTATCACAGTATATATATGATATGAAATAATTTTTTTAAATGCTTTTTTATAGTAAAAGTGATCCAGGTGCAAATTATGGCTCTGCAACATATTTGTGGTACAACCTAGGGCAAAACATTTAAACTCTCAAACCCTCAAGGTATTTATCTTTAAAATGGAAGCAATAATTCTTAGCATAATCATTCATTTAAATATCCAAACATCCATAATATTCAGGAAGTACTTGATGAGCGCCTACTATAAGCAAGGCACAGAGCATAAAAGAGTAAAAAACAGAGATACCGTCCCTGCTCTCACAAAGTTTACAGTCTAGTGGAGCATACAGATAAGTGGACAGATAATTAAAATGCAAAGTGAGAGTCTGAGTATCACAATCAAGACCAAGGCAGGGTGTACAAGGGCTTACGGGGGAAACACGGTGACCTAACCTACACTTGCAGGGTCAGGCAAGGACAAGGCAGATGACTAGCAATTCAGTGGTAAGTCTCTTAAAAATAACACAGAGCAAATATTCAAGACAGATACCTCAAGTAATTTCAATTTAATAAAATACTTCCACCCCACCCACACCATAATCACACGTCCTTCAACTCTTTTAAGATTTGAAAACTCCTCTGAATGTCGAGGAGGGAAAACTGATTTTTTTACAGTAAGTGGGTCAACCAAAATGAAACTTGGTGCATTGTGCTGGTCAGTAGAAACCTCAAGACAAACAGAACAGGCCAAATAAATAAAAATAAAATCTGCTTCTCAGAATTCTGTCACAACCATAAGGATTCCTTAACATTTGTTCTTGTTTGCTGTGTTAAAGCATTTAATGACAGAACAAGGAAATCATTTCCACGTTTTTCTGGGGGCTGAACTGCTGCACAAAGTGAGAAGCAATTGCAGCTTTCAAAAGAGATGCTAATTGCAGCTTTTAAAATATTAGACGCCCTCTAAATACCCGGCAACCCCCGTTCCCTAGGAGTTTCTGGGTCTTTCTTAAAGGTGGGGGAAGGAAACTGCAATCTAGATTTCATTTCCTACCTGAGGATTTAAAAACATTTTTTTGCTGAGTGATATAGTCCTATGTCTCACATCTTCAAAAGCACTGGAAAGAAAGACCATCTTATTTAGACAAGAAACCTGTAACAATTACAAAAGCTGCATTGAAACAATAAAGGGAAAACACTCAACCTCCTATTTTATTCTGCATAAAATGGGAATTTCCATCTTAATTTAGACTTTCTGCCAGCGAGCCAGCTCCAAGCCCTCCCTCTCACAGAGGTTTTCTAGGCAAAGATGAAGGAAGGAAAACTGGCTATAAGATACCTACTGTTCTTACTTCCTGGGAGGGTGAAAGGGAGGAAAATGTTGTCCTGCTGGCAATTCTATTTATAAATGCTTTTCTTTACAATAAGGTGACAAATTTAAGAAGAAAAGGGAAGAGTAGCAGCTGCCAACGCAGAGTATTACTTTAAATCTCACTATTGGAAAATCTCTCTATTCGGGCCAGGAGAGGGGTAAGGCACAGGAGGAGAGGTGAAGAAAAATAACAAAATATGGAATGAAGCCAAAATTAAGTTATATAGACAGAGTGGCTACAGGGACCAACATGGGAGCTAGGCAGGCCCCACACTGCCAACAGAAAAGAGGAAAACAGATCCAGAACAAGTAGAATGGTATTCTCGTCAAACTACCAATGCTTGTATTGGTAGGTATTCAGCTATCTGCCAATTAGGTATTCCTAATTGAATACCAAGCTGAATACCAAGCTAAGCATTCAGGTATAAATGTGGATTACAGTTAAGTCCCCTACATACAAATCTTCAAGTTTCGAACTTTCAAAGACGCAAATGTGCGTTCGCGTGTCCAATCACATAAGTTAGTTCACGTGTCTGGTGCATATTGTCCCATGCATGCATCTTCTACAAGGGGTTATACTTTCAAGTACTTTACTGAACAGGACTGTATAGGGTACAGTAGTACAGTATCTTTATTTCAAGCCGAGGATGTCCAGAAGCAAGCATAAAAGCAGCAGTGATGTAGCTAGTACTGCTAAGAAGCTCCAGGACTTGGAGGCCCAGAGAAAGGACAAAGAGAGACAAGAGGAAGAAGTAATTGAAGAACCGAAGAGATTCACGATGCAGAAAATGGCAAGGAGATTTTCTTTGAGGAGGCACTGTTAGTTTTTGAGGCCAGGACCCAACCTACAACAGTACAGGAAGATTGCATCAGCCCTTCAGAATGCAATTCAGTGCTACCGTGTCATCTATGACGAGACAAAAAGAGCTACTACACAGACATCACTGGATTGTTTTTTTCAAGAAAGTAGATAAAATTGAATCCAACAAGGAAACAGAACCTGTGCCATCAGCGTAAAGGTATGAGTGAAACTGCATCTTGCCCTCTGTCTTCCATTGCTGATTATCTTTCGAGTCTTCCATCCCCCATCTCCTCTCCCTCCTCAGTCAGTAATTCTTATTGTCTGTTTACTTGATGCCAGTATGCCAGCTGTACTGTTGTACTGTACTACTGTACTTGCAAGATATGGTGCTGTAAAATTGAAAATGTTTTCTTTAACTTTTGTGTTTGTTTCTTATGTTTGTGTGAAAAGTATTATAAACCTATTACAGTACAGTACTATATAGCTGATTGCATTATTCATAGTTGGGCACCTAAGCTAACTTTGTTGTACTTAGGAACAAACTGGACTTGTGAATGCACTCTCAGAAGGAACTAGTTCTTATGTAGGGGACTTACTGTACACGAAACCTTTAGCCACAAAATCTACAAGATATTCATGTAATTATCTTCATGTGTAACAGTTTTTCTGAAAATGGAAAGATTCATACTCTGGTCTAAAAAAGAGGCTGACCCATAATCAGTATATGAAAATATCGACTAAACTCAACTCCTGTTCTGAAGTACATAACTTGTACACCTAGTTATGAAAATGTAAATATACCTCATTTTCCATCTAATCCCAGTTACAAGGATTTAAGTTTTATTGATACATGTGTACCCATAACTTAATGGGATTAGAGTCAAATTAAGGGATAGGGTCTGCTGAGGCTATAGTCTATATAGGAATCTAAAGTTGAAAAACATCATTGGGAATAAAATCAGGTGGGGAGAATCATATGTGCCAGAAAGGACTGTGGGTGTACAGAGTGGGGAAAAAAACTTTGAAAAGAGGCCTGAGGTAGGGATGAGAGTAGTAATGAGTCCGACACACACACACACACACGCACACACACATGAGTACACACACACACTGCATCTTCCCATTAGAAAAGTGGTTTCTAAACTGCCATATAAGGAAAGTGGATCTCCGTAGCTAATACCGTGGGGTATGGGTTTTCACAAAAGGCCCTGAGAGGCCCACTGCCGCTGCATGTCTCCTCCTCTTCCCTCCCCTGCAAAGACCCACCTGCCCCAGGATAACGTCGCTTCAGTCATGTCTGATTCTTTGAGACCCCATGGACTGTTGTCTGCGCCAGGCTCCTCAGTCCACGGGATTCTCTAGGCAACAATACTCGAGTGGGTTGCCATGCCCTCCTCCAGGGGGTCTTCCTGACCCAGGGATCCAGCCCACGTCTCTTATGTCTCCTGCATTGGCAGGTGGGACCTTTACCACTAACGCCACCTGGGAAGCCCCTTCCCAGGGTAATAAAGGCTGAGGAAGTGTCTGAAGAACAGTGGGCATGAGGGGCACAGGACCACAGCCTTCCCAGAACACTAGGGGGTTGCTTGTGCCTGAGTCGAGGCAAGGCTGCATTCTAATACTGATTGACACTGCCTTGTGTGGGATCTATTTCTCCTTCCCATCTTGTCCTCCTTCTCTTGAATCAAAACTTGCATTCCCATACATCTCAATTCCCTTTGAAGCAATCAACATATGTGATTAAAGTGATTCTTGACAGGGGGGTAAACCAACAAAATTTTACTTAACTCAGGGAGTTGGTGATGGACAGGGAGGCCTGGCGTGCTGCAATTCATGGTGGGGTCGCAAAGAGTCGGACACGACTGAGCGACTGCACTGAATAGGGTTACTGGTTAAAAGTGGGCTTGGGGAACCAAAATGAAGAACTCCTGGGTAAAACGTGCATGGAGAGCCTCATCCTGTCTCTAGAAGAGTGAGAGCTCATTTTAAACATCTTCCTGTTACCCTGCCTTCCCCCCTCCTACATCCCAGGGATCTACCCATAAGCCTTCCTTATCAACACTCTCCATTTGCCATTTAATCAATTCTGGCTCAGTTTCCTGCCAGAAGGTGACATAGTCAAGGGCTTAAATGGTTACTTCTGAGAAGACGCTGTTCATCAGCACCTTGTATGTTTAAGTACTCCAAATTCAGTGATATACAATGTAGAAAAAGCTGGGATACCACCACAACCACAGCAGAGGCTGCCTGTCATATGACTCAGCCTCTGACCTTGCACCCTATACTCAGAGTGACTGGAGAATGAAAGTGAAAAGTAACTGAAGTCAACAGGGTTCACGATGAAGGGAGTGAAAGCTGCTTCCTTTCCTAGAGACATCACGCACAAAGGAGAGGGAAGAGGAGAAGAAAAAGGAGGAGGAAAGAAAACCAGGTTGAAACTTGGCATTTACTTGAAGAGGAGCCAGCGGAATGTGTGTGCAGAGACAGTTTCACCGCACAGAGGGAGGCATAGATCAGAAGGCTTCCTTGGCGCTATTAAAATTCTTTGGTGGCAGCCTTGGCTGGGAGGGCAAGGCACAAAAGTTGAGCTCAGGGTTCTGAGGGCCAAGAGGGGGTGTCTGCAAACTTGCAGTCCCAGCCAAGGCACAGAAATCACGTTCAGGTTTCTGAGGGCCAAGAGGTGGTGTCTGCGAACTTACAGGGATTGATCGGCTCAGGAATCTCGCTGAGGAGGAAGACAGGCCAGTGTAGGAGGGCCGCAGGGCAGTGGAGTGCTGCTCGGTGGTCTTAGCGCCGTGGGGGCCCGGCTGACTGCTTGGGGCACTCCCACTGCTGCTGCTACTTCGGCTGTACTGGTTGTTGTTGAGCTCAGGGTAATTTCTGGCATGCGGCTGGGAGCTGCCATTCAAGAGGTTGGTGAACGGGTTGGCGATGAAACCCATCTTGGAGGGCGATGTGGTCCTTTTATTCTCTGGATCGTCGGCTGCAGCATTCAAGTTCCCTAGAGAACTGGCTAGCCGGGAGTTTATGGAAAAGCTGAATGAAAAACACAGGTGGGGGCGGGGGGGAGGCGGGAGGACATAGACAGCCATGTATACTCATGCAGCGTTCATGTTTGTAAAACACATTAATCAGGACAGTAGGGGAAGGTGATGCAGACAGTTCGGATCAACGCAAATGGTGACAGAATAGTTCTTGGTGATCTTATAATATGTGGCCTTTAGTTATACGTGGCAACTTCCTCTGTCAAAATCAGCTAAGACTCTAGACCAGGCTCACTTTGACCAGAGATCCTGAAATAGAATATGTGGGGGTTCTCTTTGCCCTGAGACAGGAAGTAAATGATAGGACTGTGTAAGGGGAGAGCACAGAGCAGCCCTAAGTACAAGATGTGACTTCTATTAATATCTATTCAATCCTATGACTACATCAAAAGTCCCTGCCTAGTTTAGTTCTGCCCCTATGCATCAGGGAGGAGACAACAGTATCATATAATATCAGTCTGTGCAACTGAACACCGTTCCCGGGATCAGGGCAGGCCTGCTGTGGAAGCGCGTGTTGTACAGCCTCCACAGCCTTGTGCCCACAATTCAAGACAGGAACAGAAGCCTAGGGGGTCACAGAGCCTTTGGTGGTCCCCCCCTACCCTCCCAGGCCCTCCCTCTGACGAACTTCAGACAAACTTGCAGTTGCTGCTGCCTTCCCTTTCCTCCTGCAGTGCCTCGGAGAAGAGAGAAAAATTACCTTCTTACACTGGCGCCTGAGGATACAGAGCCTCTGTTTATCCTCTTGGCCGTCACAGAAGGGGACAAAGCCACTTTCGAGGTCTTCAAAGTAGATGCAGATCCTTGAGGGGAAGAACTCAATCTTTGCGGGGGAAAACGGGCAAAGAATCACACAGGAACTGTGTTATTGTAACATTCAGCCATCAACCAGGACAAAGTAAACTAACAAATGTTAAACAGATCAGGTCAGGTCCTAGTAACAGCAGCCAAAACTGACGCAGCCCTCACTCTGAGCTCGGCGCTCATCTCAGACCTAGCAGGCATTAACTCAGCTCTCACCCTCACAACAACCCTGCGAGGGAGGCGAAGACTGCACTTTGCAAGTCAGGAAACGGAGGAGCAAAAGCTCCTCATTCAAGCCTCTCAGCGAATAAGAAGAGGCAGAGCTGGGATTTAAATGCAGGAACCAAAGTCCCGTGGTAACCATGATCACTTCCCTCCCTTGGACTGGCGTTCATCCCTCCTGAGTCTTAGATTCTACTTTTCTATATTTTAAATCTCTCCTCTCCCTTCCAGTCTGCAGCTGCCCGGGGTAAGCATCATTATTTCTTATCCTTACTCCTAGTAGCCCCTTTTAATCTTGTTCCTTGAAACTCACATTCTGAATAGCCTCTAGCAAAATCTAAGATACCTAATCATGTCGATTCACTATTTAAATCATTTAATATTTCCTCAGTGCCCAGAAAGGCTAAACTTCTTGGCCTGGCTTATAAAACCCTCTGAAATCTGTTATTTTCCAATTCTCCACACTTTCCCACCAATTCCTCTACTCCAGCTACATAAAATGTCCTGAGGTTCCTGGATGGATGACGTCAATACCCCTGTCCAGTTTACATACACTATTTTCCCTGACCTTACCTCACCCCCACACACACTTTTCTCTTCCACCACCATCTGACTCACTCCTATTGCTTAGCCTTTCATAATAGTCCAATCAGCTGCTACCTCTTACAGCAAGCCTTCACTGAATTTCCAGGTGAGGTCAGCATGCAGCTTCATCATATATTCTCACAGTAAATCATAGCTCTTATACCATCTTGAATTATTTGATATTATCTACTTTCCTCAAAATAAGCTCCATCAGGAGGAAAGAACTTTCACTTCAATTCCCAGTGACTAGCACAGTGCCAGACTCAGAGCAGGTGCTCAGTAAATGTTTGCTGAGTGAACAAAGAGGGAAAATTGACCCAAGTCTGGACAGTCAAGGCCCAGTCATGGTTTTAATACCAAATCTGTTTTGTCTTGGACAGATATTTTAATGAAGAAGGACTCTTTTCCCTATCTGCTACAGAAAAGCTGCTTTACTTGTAGATTCTTCCTTTCATCATCTTCCCTCCAAGCAGGAGCGTACAATATGGTTTGACTCTAAATTAAGGACAGAATTTGAACAGGGAAGCAGCTCCAGCTTCTGGATAAGTCTGGGTCATATCAGAACTGCCTCCAGTAACCAACCCTAACCTACAGCTGAATGAGAACAGAGATGAGGAGTGTATTAGCTTTTTCCCCATCTGTTGATGACAGTTTCAGTCAAATATCTCTATGACCCTCACCAAGGTCTATGCTCAATCCTGATACCACTGAGACCACCAGGAAGTGTTCGGGGAACATTTTTCCAAAGAAAAACACTAACGTTTTCTCCTCTAATGGAGACTCGGGAAGGAAATAAAACTAGAAAACAAAAGAAGGGAACAGACACATGCAAAAATAGGAGGGAAGAAGAACAGAAATGTCAAAAATTCAAGGCAAAATCTATCACAGGCTTGAAAGGCATGTTGCAGAGCACCTCTGGTTTACTGAGAGACCCCACCATGTGCTGAGCACACAGGGTACACTGGCATCACTCCCACAGCCATGCAGCCTTGTAGGCAACTCAGGAAAACAAAACTCTTGGTCATCATGAGCATTAACTATAAAGCCATTATAATAATCTGGAACAGAAACAAAGGAATTTTAAAAGTGAAAAGCTGTGTGCAGCTTATTTCCATGGGCTTAAAGTTGAGAAGTGTATCTAAAGAGTCATAATCTAGGAACAGGTCAAGGTCTCTGCCACGGCCATGGCTCTCAGTGGCCCAGGTCACTCCCAGTGGCAATGTGTGTGTGCTCAGTCATGTCCGACTGTAGCCCACAGGCTCCTCTGTCCAGGGGATTTTCCAGGCAAGAACACTGGAGTGGGTTGCCATTTCCTTCTCTCAACCCAGGAATAGAACCCCCATCTCATATATCTCTTAATGTCTCGGCAGGCATATTCTTTACCACTGAGCCACCTGGGGAGCCCCATCTAAAGGGTGGCATTTGCCTATAATCTACTAGAAATTCAACTTGGTTGACAGTACCTGGAAGGCTGGGACACTGCTCTTGGATGCACTTTCATATCTTCCAACCTGCAGAAACCAAAGACAAATGTTCACTCATCACCAGGGTCACACATTTAAGCCAAGACCAAGAGACACATCCTCTGGAGGCAGACCAGCAAAGTTATTAAATGGGCAAGAAGGACAGACCTTGCAAATGGATATGAGTACTTATTTACTTTATAAGTCCTAAAGCCAGTGGGAAATCCATTTTAGTCATTTTGTTTCATCTTGAATTTCATTTACAGTAAAATTCTTTCTCATTAGAAGCTGGTACTGCATCTATTCAGAGTGAGGAAAAAAAAAAGTTTGATGATGGGGCCATGATGCTGTTAAGAAAAATTACATTCAGAAAAATGAGAAAATTTCTAAGGATGAAAAGAAAGAGATAAACACCATCTTGGAATGAGCCTTTTGAAGTCTAGTGAAGCTTCTCTTGTTTCTTTTGCCATTTTATCGGCCAAGTTATACCCCAACTTATCCCTTCCTCCCACCTGAGGCTTCTTACAAATCAAATATAAATCTGTTTGAAATTAACTTTAATTAATATAAAGCACTTTCTTAGAGTTTCAAGGGAAAATGGTGAATAACAAAGATTGGTAATATATTTACTGATCTTGAAGAAACTTTCACTAAGACAGTATATACAATGAAAAGAATATGGACTTTGAACGGTGCTGGGTTTGAATACCAGCTAGGGAGCGATTTACCCTCTCTAATCTCAAGCAAAAACACAAATGTGGGTAACGGTGCAACCTTTTGTGTTTACTCAGTTAATCCTCATGTCCAAACTAGGTACCTAGCATAACTCCTGGCCCCATAGCAGTTCGTCGGTAGAGCTACATTTCCTCAACCTCCCAGTGGTAGTTGGTGAGTATCACTAAGTACCAGACTTTCTATTCCATCTTCCCATCTTACTATATAAAACAATTACCTCAACTTCAAGCTATACATGAACCTTCATATTTCAGGGCAGGAAACCAGTACTCAAAGCATAGATAATGGTGTGACCAGACCCAATTTGACTTAAGTGTTATAATCCTCCCAGATAATACATAAAACTAAATTCTCTGTGAGTAGTCTGCTCGACATTTATCATAGCAAAACAGCCTTCTTGCTATGCATTTCTCTCACTTAAAAGTCAAAGGAAAATAACCATTTCCCATGATATTCATTTGTGGACTTGCCACCTCTTACATTACAATCAAGAATCTTGATATTTAGAGATTTTGAAGCTACATCAATTCTGAAGCTTTATTTTTTCCATTTAGTCTGAATTAGCAAAAGATTTCAAAGGTTGTGGTCTGAAGTTAAGTCCCACCAGCTGATTCTGATGAATAATTTCAGATCTCCAAACCAAGACTGTTTGTAACTTAACAGACAAGAATTGCTTATTCAATTCCCAGAAATAGGAAGTCATGCTAACGAGTGAGGGTATACCAAAAACTCGGATACAATACTTTCCTGCACACTCTAGATTAAATACAAACACTTGGCACACCTCTGAGGATTCACCACAGAAGCAGCAGCCCATTCACAGGAAAAGAGTGGCATTCCCAACAGAATTTTGAACAGAGTCCCAGAGACAACCAACAACAGTGTGGCAATTTTAGGGGGAATTCCAGAAATTAAGATGTAGCAGCTGCTTTCGATAAGCTTCTAAAATGTATCTACTCCCCACAACATTAAATTAATAAATAACACAAAATAGTAATAAACCAAAAAATGAGGTAAACATGGTACTTATAGAATGATAACCAAAAGAGATTAAATATTCTACCCACACATGGAGGTAAAATATAAACTTAAAAGTTTAAAATAGATCTACCTAAATGCACAGGATGCTGAGGTACGGGGCTGTCTCTGACTTTTTAAGGCACGTAGTTTGTCTCCCTGGGTTATACTATTTTTCATTTCCACATCTTCATCCTCTTCTAAATTATTCTGAAAAAAAAAAATTCATGTTCCACAGAATGGTCATTACAAATAATTCTACTTTATATAGAATTCTTAATCGCTTATAGATTATCTCTGTATATGGATATATTTTACATAGATTATCTAAAAAGGATAAAAGCACTACAAATTCAGCAATGGTCTCATATATACTAAAGAACATTGTATTAATCACCAATATAAATATACTAGTCAAATTCCAAATCAAAGAAGCATGATTATGGCTGCGGTAAATTTAGAAGGAGCTTTGTTGCAATGGACCACAACGACAGAGACTTTCTTGCAGACAAAATCGCACTTTGGAATATAGCTTAGATATAAGCTGGCTCAAAAGATACAGTACAAATATTTTTCCAGAAGTTACCAGAATCCATCACTGCAAATTCCATAATTTGTTTATATAAGTGACAGATAAAACAACTTAGGATATCTATACAGTAACTTACTAACATCATTTAACGCTAGTAAAAGCACTCAAGATTCTTCCAAAAGGAGTTAAACCTTACTAGTCTGGGAAAGTGTGTTGCCTGATGAAATAAGTCTTATAGTTGGAAATAAATATGTAAGTACCACACTAGTTCTTTTTGCATGCCAGCTCACATTTAATTCTCATAACCCAGGGAGTGGGGAGAGGGAGGGCACTGATAACCTTAATTTAAAGATGAGAAAAGGAGGTGCTAGTGGAAGATAAGAATATTACCCAAGCTCCCCTAAACTCTTCATCACAGAGCCATGATTTTAAAATCAGGTTTTCTGTCCTCAGATACAATGTTCTTTCTAAAATATATGCCACTGCACACTAACTTTGCACTGTAAAAACTGTATTTTGTTTTTTCCTTACCTTAAAAAAAGTCAAAAGGTTTGCATTTGCTAAGATCATTTCCAGCCATAAGTCTCCTTTCCTCTTTAAAGCTAGAATTCTTATTTGATGGAAGATGTACAAAAATACACTTCCCTCTGTCACATTCTAGTCATTTTTGATGGCCACTCCTGCATCAAAACACTTTTTCTTCCTTGCCACCTATGCTGGGGTCCACGGATGCATCTGGAGCTTAGTAGGCATGTCTTGGGTAAAAAGATTACACCTCATTACTACAGCTCTGATCTTAAAAAAGAAAAAAGACGAAGGAAATACTCAGCCAAAAAAAAGAGAAATACACAGCCAGTAGGAAAGAAAAAGAAATGAAGATGAAAGCTTTCCAGAGGAAGCAATTCCTTAGCTGAGTCTTAAAGACGGAGTACACGTGAAGCAAGCCAAACCAAGCCAACAGGAAGGGACATCCTGGCAAAAAACATTAGTTCAATAGTCACGGGATCATGGAACCTCAAAGTCAGGGGGTTCTCTTAGAGTCACTGAGATATGTCTACCTATAAAGTCCCAAGAAATCAATTATACTATTCATCTTTGTCCATACAGTCCCAGTGGGAGTAAATCAACTTTCACACAAGGAAGCCTGCAGGAATAGAGATCAGGCATGCCTGCAGGCTAGGCTTCCAAGCAGGATGGCACATCTGAGAAGTTGGGCTTAGCTTCACCTAGCACCCAGCATGCTGGGTTGGTTAAAAGTTACTTGCTCCTGATGGAAGGACAGCACAGCCAAGAGTCTCCAGAATATGAAGAGGACCAAGAAGTATATGAAAGTGAAAGTCGCTTGATCATCTCCAACTCTTTGCGACCCCATGGACTACACAGTCCATGGAATTCTTCAGGGCAGAATACTGGAGTGGGTAGCCTTTCCCTTCTCCAGGGGATCTTCCCAACCAAGGGACTGAATCCAGGTCTCCCACATTATAAGCCTCCATAACATAGGCAAGGAAAGCTTCTGGAAGGCATGACAGGATCTTCACCCCAATCAGTTTCACAGTCTAATGAGTGTCTTTGTGGGCAAGCCAGGAAGGCTCGCTTGTTCATTTAACAAGGAGGATCTTTGTGTTCCCAGCTCTGAAGTGCCTTCAAAAGTCTAAGGAAAGTGATCCTCAACTTGAAACTGCAATATTCAACCTATCTGTCAAGTGTAAAGGTAGAACAAAGATACAAAATTTTACCTCTTACACACTCTTTCTGGGAAAATTATTATAGGATGTGCTTCAGGGGAAAAAAAGAAGACAATGTGAGATCTAGGAAAATCAGGGACCCAACTGAAGAGTGTGAAGAGAAGGTCTTGGGTCAGAACTCTATGTCTGCACTGCTGCTGCTGCTGCTAAGTTGCTTCAGTCGTGTCCGACTCTGTGTGACCCCATAAACAGCAGCTCACCAGGCTCCTCCATCCCTGAGATTCTCCAGGCAAGAACACTGGAGTGGGTTGCCATTTCCTTCTCCAATGCAGGAAAGTGAAAAGTGAAAATAAAGTCGCTTAGTCGTATCCAACTCTTGGCAACCCCATGGACTGCAGCCCACCAGGCTCCTCCGTCCATGGGATTTTCCAGGCAAGAGTACTGGAGTGGGGTGCCATTGCCTTCTCCGATGTCTGCACTAGAGAACAGTTAGTCCAGGTTGGAAGGTATAAATGTCCTCAGGAAAAGAATGGACTTGGTAAGATTTTTTTTTTTGCTGTGTTGAGATTTTGAAAATTTTTAAATTGCTTGGCACAATTTGGCGGGGGGGGGGGGCGGTACACAGAATAACATTCTGTTTTCCCAAATATATAGAAAATCATGCAAATAAAAACGGCAAATAACTCTAGGGAAAAAAGAGGGCTTCAACAAAGGAAACAGTCATAGTGGGCTATTAAGCTCAACAGTGAGCAATATTTGCACAGTAATAATGTATACATTATTTGGGTTTAACCAAAATTATAATATAACCATATTGGAAAGCTGGAGGAGTAAAGATAATTGCAAGGTAGAAGAATTATTCTTGTCCACCATAACCAGGAGACAATAGGAAAATCCCCATAATTGATAAATTTTTTAAAATAGTGTTATTGTAAGATATTTAGAAATATGACAGGGAAAATATTAGTATAATTTGCTTAAAGGTTTTCCCCCTTTGAGAGTGGGTCTGGGAATACAGCAAGGTGGGATAGGGAACTGACTTCCTTTTTTATCAGAATTTAATACTTTTGAAATTTCAAAAACTGTTGTCATGATTTTTAAAAATAAAAATTAACTTTAAAATATACAGTTAAAGAAACTATTTTTATATTAGAGTTATGTGTGGCTGTGTCTGACTCTGTGCGACCCCATAGACAGCAGCCCACTAGGCTCCTCTGTCCCTGGGATTCTCCAAGCAAGAACACTGGAGTGGGTTGCCATTGCCTTCTCCGGTTTATCTCTTCTACTTAATTATAAATCTTACAGGTGAACATTTTTTTAATTATAATACATTTTAAACACACAGAAAATAAGGAAATGATGTAACAGCCAGTCATGTACCTTAGTACCCAGAATTAACATATTTTTTTCTTAAGTTCCTTAAGGAGTTTACTTCAGTACACTAGCTCTCAAAGAAAAAGAAAACGTTATATATTAAGTCCCAGCTCTCAACCTCTGGAGAAGGAAACCATGACTTTTCTCAAGAAAAAAAAAATATATTTTACCACATAGTAATTGTTTGTCAAAGGCAACAACAAACTACAGTAAATATTGTCTCAAAAAAAAATATTAAAGCCACCTACATACTTATCTTCAAAGTAAAACACACTAGCATTCTGTCATATAGTCTTCCAGACTTTTCCCTGTGGCACACATACCCCACCAACACATTTCTTCCTCACAAAAAGAGGCTGAATTATACATGCTGCTTTGTAACTTACTTTTTCACTTAAATGTACTATGGAAGTGTTTCAGGGTGAATTTTTAAGATCCTCTACATTATCATTTTTATGGGTCTATAAAATTCCACTGTCTAGATGTATCAAATTTTATGTATTTTGCCCTAGGCCAGGCTGTTTTCTGTCTTTCATCATTATAAACAGTTTCAACAAACATCCTTCTATACAAGCATATGGTTTTTGAACCCCTCCTATTATTGCTGCCTGAAGATAAATGGATAGAAGTGGAATTGCTAGATTAAAGTCTCCTGCTATATATTATCAAACCACCCTCCAGAAAGACTACAACATTTTAAATTCCAACTAGCAATGTTTAAGAGCTTTTTAATCCCCCAAACCCTTGCTAATACACCATACATACATTTCTTTAATCTCACATAACCTGACAGGCATAAATAGCATCTGTGTTTTCTTCATTCCTAAGGAAGTAGAACATTTTTTTTATATTTACCAACCATAAGAACTCCCATTTTATTTGTGTACATGGAGTTCTCAGGTTGATTTTTGAGGGTTCTTTACATTAAAAAAAACAAAAACCCTCATTTGAATGTGACACAATTATTTCCTCTTAGTTGATTACTATGAGGTGAGTAAATTAGAGAGATCAAGACTGGTGGGGAGGAACAGCAGTAGTCTGATGAGAGATGACAGATTGGACCAGGCAAGGAGAGCTGCTTGGAATTCAGGACCTGGGGAAGGAAGAGGGAGGGGAAAAGAACTGGACACACAGTAGAGGTCTGAAAAAATCTGCTAAAATCTAAATCATGGAGTTTTTATTTTATTTTATTTTTTTTGGTCTCAATCTATCACCCTTTATTTTATTTCTGTGGCTACCGTAAAAAGTTTTACCCATTTTTAGGATGAAGAAGGTAAAACATATGAGCTACAAAATTCTTAGTAAATGATTAACAGCCTTCAAACTCTTGACAAAAATAGTTATACACAAAGTTTTTCAAAACACATTTAAATTAAATTACAAAATTAATTTAAATAAAAAGTCCCACACACCTATGGTCAGTTAATCTTTGACAGAGGAGCCAAGAACATACAATGGGAAAAAGAGAGTTTCTTCAGTAAAGGGTGCTAGGAAAGTTGGACAGTTGAATGTAAATCAATGAACATACCCTCTTGTCAAACACAAAAATAAACTCAAAATAACTTAAAGACTTAAGTGTAAGACAAGACACCATAAAACTCCTAGAAAAGGTCATAGGCAAAACATTCTCTGACATAAATCATACCAATGTTTTCTTAAATCAGTCTCCCAAGGCAATAGAAATAATAACAAAAATAAACAAATGGGGCCTAATCAAACTTACTTGATTTGCACAGCAAAGAAAACCATAAGCAAAAAGACAACCTACAGAATGGGAGAAAATATCTGCAAATGATGCAACTGACAAGGGTTTAATCTCCAAAAGACACAAATAGATCAGCCAACTCAACAACAAAATATCAAACAACCAGATTGAAAAATGAGCAGAAGATCTAAATGGACATTTCTCCAAAGAAGAAATACAGATGGCCAACAGGCACATGAAAAGATGCTCAACATCGCTAATTAGAGAAATGCAAATCAAAACTATAAAGAGATGCCACCTCATACCGTCAAAAAATCTACAAATAACAAATGCTGGACAGTGTGTGGAGAAAGAGGGAACCCTCCAACACTGTTGGTGTGAATGTAAGTTGGTGCAGCCACTGTGAAAATCAGTATGGAGGTTTCCTCAGAAAACTAAAAACAGAATTACCATATGATCCAGGAATCCCACTCTTGGGTGTATATTGACAAAACTTTAATTCAAAAAGATACATACACCTTTATGTTCACAGCAGTACTACTGACAATAGCCAAGACATGGGAACAACCTAAATGTCCATCAACAGATGAATGGATAAATATATAATAGAATACTACTCAGTCATAAAAGAGAACAAAATAATGTCAACATTATTTTGGATAATGGATGCAACTAGAAATTATCACACTAAGTGAAGTAAGTCAGAAAGAGAAAGACAAACACCATATGATATCACTTTTATGTAGAATCTAAAATAAGACACAAGTGAAACCATCTACAAAACAGAATCAGAATCGTGGACATAAAGAAGAGACTGGTGATTGCCAAGGGGAAGGGGTTGGGATGGAGTGTGAGGGATGGAGTGGGAGGCTGGGGTTAGCAGATGCAAATTATTATATATAGAATGGACAAATGACAAGGTCCTACTGGTATAGCACAGAGAAGTATATGCAATATCTTACTGCAAACCGTAATGGAAAAGAATGTAAAAAATGAATGTAAGCATATGTATAATTTTGCTAGACAGCAGAAATTAACAGAACATTGTAAATGAACTATACTTATTTCTAAAATATTTTTGAAAAGAAACAAAAAGCTAATATAGAAGGGGATTTGAGCTCCCTGGAACCCTGAAAAAGACATGCAGATGGGAATATAACCAAACCCTGTACTTACTAGGGCACCTATAACATAAATTAGGGGGCTTTCCAGGTGGTACAGTGGTGAAGAGTCTGCCTGCCAATGCAGGAGATGCAACAGGTGAGGGTTTGATCCCTGGGTCATGAAGATCTCCTGAAGAAGAACATGGCAACCCACTCCAGGATTCCTGCCTGGAAAATTCCACAGAAAGAGGAGCCTGGTGGGCTACAGTCCATGGAGTTGCTAAGAGTAGGATACAACTGAGCACAAGCACAGCATCTACTGGGTCATAAGCACCTGCGTGGGGGAAAGTGTATTAGAAAATATAGCTCCATTTGTCATGAGGCATAACTCAATCCCAAGAACTGATAGGCCTGGGGGATTCTGAGGCTGTCTCTGATCGGGTACTGCTAGACCTCATTCTTTATACCAAATTCATTCCTCATGATGACTAATGATGAACAAAGTCACAAACAACAAAGGTTAACCCAGCCCTCCCTGTGCTCTTGGGTTTCAGCCCCTCTCTCCAAAGTCCCAGTGCAACCCCCACTCCCTGCTCTCAGCTGCTCTAGGAGCAGCAAATCCCCTGAAACAAAGCCACATGGTTGCTGGTGATGGTGAAGAAGCCTGGTCCGGGGAAGACTTTATGTTTTGGCTCCCCCAAGGAAAGCGGTCTGCTCTTAGGCCCCCTGTTGCACTCCTGAAGGTCTGAGCATCAGCAGCTTTTCATTTGGATACCAGCCTGCCTTACATAAAGACAGGGAAATGAGAGTCAACCAAAACACATGAGGAAGGAGCATTTTAAAAGATATTCTTGGATGGCAGTGGGCAGTGGGAGTGGCAGCCATGCCACTGGGGCCGCTGTGCCTGCTGCTGAGCAGCACCACAGAGTTCAAGCCCTGAGCCTTTGGAGTAGGAGCACTAACTCCAAAACCCCAGACTACCAGAGAACTAACCCTAGGGAGGATCAAATAGTGAGAAACTCACACGAAGGAAAGCATTTGAATACAAGCCGGCATCACCCAACCACCAGCAGCACCCTGTGCAGGATACTCATCTAAACAACAGACAAAACAAAAATACATCAGCAGACAGGATTACCACCTCACTCAGCCTTGCCCATCAGAGGAAAAACAAACAATAAGCAAAAACACAGCACAAATCTCACCCTATGTGAAGCTTACACAAACCACCAGACCAGCCTTAGGAGGGCAGAAACCAAAAAGAAGACAGAATTCAACCTTCTTCAAGGAAAGAATTCAACTGTCCTTGAAGCCTGGGAAAAAGAGACTTCAAACACAATAAGTTAAAAAAAAAAATGAAAAGGCAGAGAAATACTGCACAAATGAAGGAATAAACTTGGAACACAGAATTCCAAATAAATGAAGAGGAAACAGGCAAACAACCTGAAAAAGAATTCAGAATAATGATAATAAAGGTGATCAAAACCTTTGAAAACAAAATGGAGAAAATGCAAGAATCAATTAACAAAGACCTAGAAGAATTAAAGAATAAACATACAGAGACAAATAACACAATTACTGAAATTAAAAATACTCTAGAAGGAATCAATAGCAGAATATCTGAAGCAGAAGAACGAATCAGTGAGCTGGAAGATAAAATCGTGGAACTAACTTCTGAAGAGCAGAATAAAGGACAAAGAATGAAAAGAGCTGAGGATAGTCTCAGAGACCTAATCATATCAAATGCACCAACATTTGAATTATAGGGGTCCCAGAAGAAGAGAAAAAGAAAGGGTATGAGAAAATTTTTGAAGAGATTATAGTTTAAAATTTCCCCAACATGAAAAAGGAAATATTCAATCAAGTCCAAGAGGCACAAAGAGTCCCATACGGAAACCCCAGGAGAAACACACCAAGACACATACTAATCAAACTAACAAAGACTAAACACAAAGAAAATATTAAAAGCAGCAAGCGAGAAGCAACAAGTAACATACAAGGGAAACCTCATATGTTTAACAGCTGATCTTTCACCAGAAACTCTGAAGGCCAGAAGGTAATGGCAGAATATATTTAAAGTACTGAAAGGGAACAATCTACAACCAAGATTACTGGGCCCAGCAAGGATATCATTCAGAAGTGATGGAGAAATAAAAAGCTTTTCAGACAAGCAAAAGTACCACCAAACCAGCTTTACAACAAATATTAAAGGGACTTACATAGTCAAGAAATACAAGAAAAGAACAAAGACCTACAAAATCAACCCCAAACAACTAAGCAAATGGAAGAGGAACATATATATCAATAATTACTTTAAATGTAAATGGGTTAAATGCTCCAATCAAAAGGCACAGATTGGCTGAATGAATACAAAAACAAGACCCATAAATATGCTGTCTACAAGAAACCAACTTCAGATCTCAAGAGACATATAGACTGAAAGTGAGAGGACAGAAAAATATATTCCATGCAAATGGAAAGCAAAAAAAGCTGGAGTAGCAATCTTCTTATCAGACAAAATAGACCTTAAAATAAAGAAGATTACAAGAGATAAGGAAGGACTCTACATAATTATCAAGGGATCAATCAACGCAAGAGGAAGACATAACAATTGTAAATATCTAAGCACCCAAAATAGGAGCACCTCAATACATAAGACAAACACTAACAGACATAAAAGGAGAAATTGACAGTAACACATTAATACTAGGTGACTTTAATACCCCACTCACACCAACGGACAGATCATCAAAACAGAAAATTAATAAGGAAACACAAATCTTAAGTGATACATTAGATGAGATGGATCTCATTGATATCTTCAGGATATTTCATCCAAATGCAGGAGAATACATCTTCTTCTCAAGTGTACATGGAACATTCTCCAGGATAGACCACATCTTGGGTCACAAATCAAACCTCAGCAAATTTAAGAAAACTGAAATTGTATCAAGCATCTTCTCCAACCTCAATGCTATGAGACTAGATATCAGTTACAAGAAGAAAAGTGTAAGAAACCCAAACACATGGAGACTAACAACATATTTCTAAATAACCAACAGGTTACTGAAGAAATCAAAAGGGAACTCAAAAAATTTTCTAGGAACAAATGACATAAAAACATGACAACTCAAAACCTATGGGATGCAGCAAAAGCAGTTCTAAGAGGGAGGTTTATAGGAATACAATCCTACCCCAAGAAACAAGAAAAACATCAAACAGACAACCTAACTTTACACCTAAAACAACCAGAAAAAGAAGAATAAAAAACACCTCTCAAATTAGTAGAAGGAAAGAAACCAATAAAGATCTGAGCAGAAATAAATGAAAAAGAAATGAAAGAAACAATAGTAAAGATTAACAGAACTAAAAGCTGGTTCTTTGAGAAGATAAACAAAATTGACAGACCTTTAGCCAGACTCATCAAGAAAAAAAAGAGAGAAGAATCAAATCAACAAAATTAGAAATGAAAAAGGAGAGGTTACAACAGACAATGCAGAAATACAAAGGATTAGAAGAGACTATTATGAACAACTATACGGCAATAAAATGGATAACCTGGAAGAAATGGACAGATTGTTAGAAAAGTTCAATCTTCCAGGAATGAACCAGGAAGAAATAGAAATTATGAACAACCCAATTACAAGCACTGAAATTGAAGCTGTGATTAAAAAAAAAAAAATCTCCCAAAAAACAAAAGCTGAGGACCAGGTGGCTTCACAGGAGAATTCTATTAAATATTTAGAGAAGAGCTAATGCCTATCCTTCTAAAACTCTTTCAAAAAATTGCAGAGGAAAGAACACTTCCAAACTCATTCTACAAGGCCACCATCACCCTGATACCAAAACCAGACAAAGACAAAATACAGAAAGAAAACTACACCCCCATATCACTAACGAACATAGATGCAACAATCCTAAACAAAATTTTAGCAAACAGAATTCAGCAACACATCCAAAAGCTCATACATGATAATCAAGTTGGGTTTATCCCAGGGATGCAAGGATTCTTCAATATATGCAAATCAATCAATGTGATATACCATATTACAAACTGGAAGATAAAAACCATATGATAATCTCAATAGAAAAGCTTTGACAAAATTCAGCACCTATTTATGATTAAAACTCTTCAAAAAATGGGCACAGAAGGAACCTACCTCAACATAGTAATGGCCATATATGATAAGCATACAGCAAACATTATTCTCAGTGGTGAAAAACTGAAAGCACTCCCCCTAAGAGCAGGAACAAGACAAGGGGGTCCATTTTTACCATTATTATTCAACATAGTTCTGGAAGCCCTAGCTACAGCAATCTGAGAAGAAAAGAAATAAAAGGAATCCAGTTCAGAAAATAAGAAGTAAAACTCTCACTGCTTACAGATGACATGATACTGTACATAGGAAACCCTAAAGATAGTAACAGAAAATTACTAGAGCTAATCAGTGAATTTAGCAAAGTTGCAGGATACAAAATCAATACACAGAAATCACTTGTATTTCTATATACTAAAAATGAAAAATCAGAAGGAGAAATTAAGGAATCAATCCCATTCACCACTGCAACAAAAAGAATTAAATATATAGGAATAAACTTACCTAAAGACAAAAGAACTGTACACAAAAAATTATAAGATACTAATGAAAGAAATCAATGATGACATAAATAGATGGAGGGATATTCCATATTCCTAGGTAGGAGGAATCAATATTGTGAAAATGACTATACTACCAAACACAATCTACAGGCTCAATGCAATCCCTATCAAATTACCAATGGCATTTTTCACAGAACTAGAACAAAAAATTTCACAATTCATATGGAAACACAAAAGACCCCGAATAGCCAAAGCAGTCTTGACAAAGAAGAATGGAGCTGGAGGAATCACCTTCTTGACTTTAGATTATACTACAAAGCTACAGTCATCAACACAGTATGGTACTGGCACAAAAACAGAAATGTAGACCAATGGAACAAGACAGAAAGCCCAGAGATAAACCCATGCACCTCTGGGTACCCTATTTTTGACAAAGGAGGCAAGAATATACAATGGGGCAAAGACAGCCTCTTCAATAAATGGTGATGGGAAAACTGGACAGCTCCATGTAAAAGAATGAAATTAGAATACTTCCTAACACCATACACAAAGATAAAGTGGATTAAAGACCTAAATGTAAGATCAGAAACTATAAAACTCTTAGAGGAAAACACAGGCAGAACACTCGATGACATAATGAAAGCAAGATCCTCTATGACCCTCCTCCTAGAGTAATGGAAATAAAAACAAATGTAAACAAGTGGGACCTAATTAAACTTACAAGCTTTTGCACAGCAAAGGAATCTATAAGCAAGGTGAGAAGACAATCCTCAGAATGGGAGAAAATAATAGTAAATGAAACAACTGACAAACCATTTCCAAAATATACAAACACCTCATACAACTCAATACCAGAAAAGCAAACAACCCAATCAAAAAGTGGGAAAAAGACCTAAACAGACATTTCTCCAAAGAAGATATACAGATGGCTAACAAACACATGAAAAGATGCTCAACATCAGTCATTATTAGAGAAACGCAAATCAAAACTACAATGAGATATCACCTCACCCCGGTCAGAATGGCCCTCATCAAAAAGTCTACAATGAATGCTGGAGAGGGGTGGAGAAAAGGGGATGCTCTTGCACTGTTGGTGGGAATGTAAATTGATACAGCCACTATGGAAGACAGTGTGGAGATTCCTTAAAAGACTAAGAATAAAACTACCATATGACCCAGTAATCCCACTGATAACCATACACCCTGAGGAAACCAAAACTGAAAGAGACACGTGTATCCCAATGTTCAATGCAGCATAACTTACAATCAGTAGAACACGGAAGCAACCTAGATGTTCATCAACAGATGAAGTTGTGGTACAGATACACAATGGAATATTACTCAGCCATAAAAAGAAATGCATTTCAGTCAGTTCTAATGAGGTGGATGAACCTAGAACCTATTATACAGTGAAGTGAGTCAGAAAGAGAAAGATAAATACCATATTCTAATACATATATATGGAATCTAAAAAAATGGTACTGAAGAATTTATTTACAGGCCAACAATGGAGAAAAAGACATAGAGAATATACTTATGGACATGGGGAGAGGGGAGGAGAGGATGAGATGTATGGAAAGAGTAATATGGAAACTTACATTACCATATGTAAAACAGATAGCCAACAGGAATTTGCTGTATGACTCAAGAAACTCAAACAGGGGCTCTGTATCAACCTAGAGGGGTGGGATGGGGAGGGAGATGGGAGGGAGGTTCAAAAGGGAGGGGATATATGTATACCTATGGCCGATTCATGTTGAGGTTTGACAGAAAACAGCAAAATTCTGTAAAGCAATTATCCTTCAATAAAAGATAAATTAAAATAAAAAATTTTGAAAAAGATATTCTTATTTACAGGTGATGGTCTAGCTAAAGAGCAAATAACAGCATAAAATATGAAGATGTACTTTATTCTACCATTTGTCCACTATATACAGACAAGATGAAAACCAAAATAAATTGTGCCTACAGATTTCAGGTGGATAAATTACTGACCAACATATTAATAAAACAGAGAAAGCTACTAGGGAGGCCACAGTGTAAGCCATTAAGAAAAGATCTTTTAGATGAAATATAGCACACTATGGAATAAGATGGAAGAGTTATAATAGAAAAATGACATAAAAGGAGAGTTTGAAATAGAAACAAGTAAAAATAGAAGTCAAGGGACTGAAAGAAAAAGACGAAAATAGCATTTTTTGCAGATTTAAATGATTTGGTCAGGAAAAATGACTGGGTCATCTCTAAAATTCTTTCCAGTTCTCAGATGTTAAACCTATGAGATATAAAAGTTGGGGGAAAGGCAAAGAGGTCATCTTCATAAGTTGCTTCTGATCAATAAAAAATTTGGATTTATCAGAGCCCCCCTAACTCATCCCTGATGCTGGGGAAGATTGAAGGTAGAAGACGGCGACACCAGAGGACAAGATGGTCGGATGGCATCACGGACTCAATGGACATGAATTTGAGCAAGCTCCAGGAGACGGTGAAGGACAGGGAAGCCTGGCGTGCTGGAATCCGTGGGGTCGCAAAGAGTCAGACATGACTGGTTGGCTGACCAAAAACAACCCCGATTCATCTTTCCTCCTTTTTCCTGCCACTGGTTCAGACCTCTATCACCTGACCACTGCCTTGTGGCCTTCCACTTCTAGCCACACACAGACACCAGCAGCTCTTCAACAGCACGGCCAGGGTGAGCTCCCCTAACGGTGAGGCTCCCCTGACTAACAGCCTCTGGTGGATCCCAGGAACTCTCAGACTGGACCTGGAATGTCTCAGTGGGCCTACAAGTAGAAAGAAAGGTGCTTAAAGGTAGGGCCTTAGAGATTCAATTTGTATTTCATAGATTTCTAAGATATACCCTGTTCACGGGGATATTTATAAACCATAGTAACTGAGTGAGGTAATTAAAGCACCACATTCTCGTTTATCTGATTGTCAATTTATGTGAACTCAGCCAAACATCAGCAGCACCTGTGTCTAATTAAGACCTAAGTCAAGAGTATATACTGACTGATGTGCTAATACTGGACCATCACCCTGGAGTAGGAAAAGAGAAGGATAGAAACAATAGTGACTCCGGAGGAAACTTCTGAGGACAGGCTGGCTAAGGTTACATACTAGAGCCACACGGAAGAACCCATGGACAGGCAGCGGGGTACAGTGAGAGGCCTTAGGGTTGGGCGCTAACTCTGGAGCCAGAGTCCCTGGGTTCAAATGACAGCTCCACTCTACTTTGTGATGTTGGGCAGGTGGCTTCCTCTGCCTCAGTCACATCATCTGTAAAGTGGGCCTAGTAAAGGTGCCTATTCCATACCACTGTTGTAAGGACTAAATTCAACCCATGTTAAGTGCTTAGAACACTGCCAGGCACATAGTAGGCACTGTTTAGGTTGCTATTGTTGTTGCCCTGTAAGCTCATTTAACTCCTTATTTATCTGGCACTTTAAATAAGGTGCATTAAATTTCATCTTTTTGAAACCACTTTTTAAAGTCTTTACTGGAATTGTTACAGTATTATTTCTGTTTTATGTTTTGGTTTTTTGGCCAGGAGGCATGTGGCATATCAGCTCCCCAACCAGGGACTGAACACACACCCATTGCATTGGAAGGTGAAGTCTTAACCACCGGACCTCCAGGGAAGTCCCTTAAAGCCATTTTTTATAAGCCCAATGCACAACAGATCCTAAGGACACTGATGATCAAAACGAGCACTTATCACTGGTACTATTTTGTATTTGAGTATGTGCAACCCTTGGATAGCTTGAATTATTATTCCCAATTTCATGTCTGTATTCTTATTTGTTTTCTGTGAAACTGCTGGTCTTTGTTCATTCAGGTAATATTTACAAAGTCCCTGTGGGGCTAGGAGTAGAATTATGATGAAGGCAGAGAGATAGACGGCTCCATCTTTATAAAGAATTGCACCCAGCAAGGAAGGAGAGAAAGGAACATGAGGAAAAGGACCGTGCAAAAACAGGGGCATGGGACAGGGAGCCCACTCCAGACCCACATATATCTGCTGAGTACATTCCATAGCGCCTAGCCAGTACTAACAATCAGGTTCTATGGAGGTAAGACCTCTGTCTTTAAAAGGTTTCTCCTAACTCTGAGTGGACCAAGAGAATTCATTAAAGCCATAGCCTATTCCATTACTATGGCCTGAATCATTCCAGTTGATACTTCTGATTATTTTCCTTTTATTCACCCTATAAGCACTGGAAAACTACACATTCAAGCTCTCCAAATCAGGTAACTATGGAGTTTCCTAAGCTTCCTAATAACCAATCACAGGAAAATTCCTGTAGGCCTGGAAATCAAAAGATAATTTGCTATTTCTGCTTTCTGACTTTAAAAAATAAAAACACCTTTAGAAGATTATTGCCTTTTGCAATTTCTTTGTACATAAACTAAATATATCCAGGGTTTCCATGGGCTTCTATCCTGAATGTTGGTATAGAATTTGAAACACGTTATTAAAACTTTTGCAGCATACTTAAAGTATTTTCCCAATTACAAGAATGATAAAGAAATCACTAACTCATATACACTCACTTGAGTAAACTAACTCCCCATATTCATGGAGACAGCACCAGATAAGAATGGCAATAAAAAGACTGAGAATCATAAGAGGTATTTACACAAAGCATCAGCTAACTATAAAGTGGTCAGCTAACTATAAACCCATAGATATGTCATGCCTACAATCTTAACCACACCATCATTCCCTAGTATTTCTGAACCCTTTCATTTCTGTCCTCTAATTTCAAAACTAATAGCACTTCTGAATGAGAACTAAAGTAATTAATTTGAGGAGTTTTGAAAAGAGGAAGGAGGTAAAACAGCTAACATCTGAATATATGTTCATATTTAAAACTGATATTTTAAATTTCAATCATATTGCATTCATCACCCTTTCAGTGATAAATCAATGTTCACTGATCTCAAGTTCAACAAATTGGATTCCAAAAAAGTATGAGAACAAATGTTCTAACTATCAGATGTCAATTTAATACAGATTATAATAGTAAAAAGATTATGTTTCTGCAAGATAAATGTATTTCTTAGATAGATGGACAGGTTTCACATGTACCTCTTCAGAAGTCATAACTCAAAAGTCTTATTTACTTGAACTCAACCTGAAGAGGAAATGCTGACCAGAACAACAAAGTGTTCTCGTTTAGCTATATTATCTCACTAAAATGACAGTCCATATCCTGTTTGCTTTGAAAAGGTCAAACTATAACACAAAGACAAGAAAAGGTCTCCAAAAGCTCTGAATGTCAACGCGACCTTGGCTAAAAAGATTTACGCCTGGTCAAACCCTAAACTCAGCCACTTCGTTGGTGACTGTCCTGGAGAGCAGACCACAGGCTTGAAAGCTCAGTTCCTCCAGCAGCCTCCTTCCTTCCTCTTGAGGAAAACACTCTCCCTATCTCCAAACACTCTCATTATCTTTCCTGGTGAAAGGAAAAAAACAAATCTGTTTGGGTTGCCAACTGCTGACCTAACAGAGCTATGATACATTCCTTCCATCCTCAAGGGCTAAGCCTGTTCGAGGCCCTTGTCACTGCCTAAAAGAATGTACATCTGCACTTGCTGCTTAAATATTTTAATAGCTTTTCTGCCCCTTTAGGCACATAAAAATAAATATAAACCAGGTGCTTCCCTTCGCCTTAGTCAATACTGTGATGCGTGAGCACATGCTCACTCTGTTATGTTTGATTTTTTGTGACCCCCATGGATGGTAGCCCACCAGGCTTCTCTGTACATGGACTTTTATAGGCAAGAGCACTGGAGTGGGTTGCCATTTCCTCCTCCAGGGGATCTTCCCCAACCAGGAATCCAACCCACATCTCCTACATGGGAAGGTGGATTCTTTATCATTGAGCCATCTGGGAAGCCCGTAGTCATTGTGATAGAAAAAGCTAAACTAGCAGCTAGACTACCTGCTCTGAAGGTGGTTCCACTACTTAACAACTCTGTAACCTTGAGCAAGTATAGAATTTTATGCAACTCAGGTTTCTGATCCACACAAGGTAAGAAATTAGAACAAATTATTTCCAGGTTGTTTTTAGTTCCAAGAATGCCCATGAGCCTAATTCTTAGTAAATCACTACCATTTTTTTTCAGAGGTAGGAGGTATAATAGAAAAAATACAGATTTAAAATCAGGTAGACCTGGATCGAATTACGTTTCTAACACTAAGATTAGAATTTCTCTAATATTCAATTTCCTTATTATAACAGAGATAATGTTGCCTAACTCACCTGATCTCTAGTTATACAGATTAAATCAGACTATGTATGTCAACTATTTAAAGTGGTTTGCTTCTACTGGAGTCTCAAAAAAAAAAAAAAAAAAAAAAAGCTGCCCCTGGTTATGCTTTCAACTCTGGACTTACTTTAGAAATCATGTATTTGAGGTTGCGATGTATCATTTGTGGTATGTACTATCCAATTATCACATTAAGATTTTTCTGATTAATATCTATTTCCATTTTCAAATAGAAAGTCTGCTTTTCAATTTCGCTTTACCAAGCAGTTTCCAAACCAGAGTAGATTCCTTTATAATTGTTCTCCTTAAATTATAGCTTTTTTTCTTGTAAGGATAATTGCTTTCTTCGCTTTTATTCTTGCCTTATAGGTGGTGCCTCCACACCTAAAAATTTAGTACTGTCATCATTTAGAGAAGAAATACAACTATGTTATGTGTATTCAATCGAAAAACAAAGAAATGCAGAATGTCAGTCTTAAGGAGATAGGAAAATCTTCCTAGAAAACAACTCACCTCTCCAAATCTCTCCATGTTTTGTATTTTAGATAAGTTTCCACCAATAGACATATCATCCAAGCTAGAAAGAATTTTATTAATACTTCCTTCACTAGATGGTCTATTTTTCAGTTTGGATCGGAAAATGTCTCCTTGGACCCATAGTGATGCTTGTTTCCTGGAAAAAGGAAAAAAACATAATAATAATTTTTAAAATAAATGACTATCATCTCTTCAGAAATATGACATCTCATAGACAAAAAGATATAGCAGATAGATATTTGCAAATCAGACAGAAAGACTATGAAGTCTTGGAATAAAGAAAAAAGTCATTTTCTGAAAGATAAAATAAATTAAAGTTCTATATTAAATACAAACACCCTTCTTTCAATATATGTCTGTCCAGCCCTACATGGGTTGACTTTTAAGGTTCTTAGATGCTTAGAACAACTTCCACAGAAATAAAGACTATGAGCCAATTTCTCTTTTAAATATTAATTTGAAACCGGTAATATATTTCTAAAATAGCAATTTGATACATCTGTGAAAATAGCTGGAGTGAAATGGACTCAAAGATATAGGTGAATGAACTTAAGTTAGACAGAGATATCACCTTAAAAAAGTACTAAACACACACCTAATTGTATGTGGTATCATAAAAAGTCATGAACGTATAACTTTACAGACCCACTCTTATGATCTAAAAATAAGGTTTACAGCCTCAAATTGATTATCTTTTGGGAAAAAGAAAATGTAGTTGGCATTCATCTACAAGCTTCCCTTTATTCAAACAGGGCATATTTACAACTATTTTAAGGCTATAAGAAAATAATTTAAAATGTGTAAGCAAAACGACAATTTTGGGCTACTATTTTTATTGATGGGGTCACCTTCATACACCCCCATAGTTCCATACTATATCATACTGTACAGATTAGAATTCAACTAAAAAACATTATAGTTCATCATAAGGAATACCAACAAGTAATGAAATAATAACATTATCAAGGACATGTCACCAATAAGAACATAGATTTCTTTCTTGAGGCAACAGGAAGACCCAGTAATACTTTCTCTCAAAAGTTCCACATATCACAGAAAATTCAGGTTAAAACGTGAGAGGAAAAACAACCCTCCCTGAAATGTCCTATCTCATTGGGCCTTCAGGAAAGGAATCCATCTTTCCTTCTAAACAAAGTTTATTCCCAAATAAGAACGTTAGTGTTTATGGTTAAAATTGTTGAGAATCTTGAAGAAGTTAACCTTTAAATTATGGCAAAATTTATATGTGCAACCCTTCCAACCAAGCAAATCCATACCTAGGCATCATACTACAGATATATTCACTTGTGTATGAGATATAAACATGCTTGATACAATATTATTTGTAACAGTAAAATAATGGAGGCATGTGGTGGACAACAGGTTTATTAAATTATAGTAAAGCTATTCTGTGAAATATTACACAGTCAGAAAAGCCTGAGATGGCCTTACATGTGGTGACAGGGAAGAACGGCCATGAAACCAGGCACTAGTGAATGAAAAATTAAGTGACAGAGTGTGGAAAGTGTGATCCTGTCTTTTGGGGAAAAAACGAAAAAATGTTACAATTCACAGTTCACAGTTATTTGGAAGATTATATGCCAAAATATTAATGAGTTAACCTCAAGAATGGAAACAAAGGAAACTTTGCTTTCTACTTCATAATGTCTACACTTTGGGCCTTTTTTTAAAAAACAATGTGCTGTTTGCCTTTGTTAAAAAAAAAAAAAGATTTGAAAATAAATAAAAATATAGATCAAAGCAGAACAAAAATAGAGCAAGTTTGAAAAGGAACCCTTAAAGTTGTTACCATAAAAGACAGCAAGCTGTACATCACTACACTGTCTTAACAGGAGCACCTTTAGAAGTCAGGAGAAGAAATGCCAAAATTTTAACAGCATAGGGTGCAACTGAACGGTTGCGGGGGGGGGGGGCATTCTTTATTTAAATATAATATCCTACCGTACTTTCAAGGCTTCCCTGATAGCTCAGTTGTTAAGAATTCCCCTGCAATGCAGGAGACCCCGGTTTGATTCCTGGATCAGGAAGATCCACTGGAGAAGGGATAGGCTACCCATTCTAGTATTCTTGGGCTTCCCTTGTGGCTCAACTGGTAAAGAATCCACCTGCAATGTGGGAAACCTGGGTTTGATCCCTAGGTTGGGAAGATCCCCTGGAGAACGGAAAGGCTACCCACTCCAGTATTCTAGCCTGGAGAATTCCAAGGATTGTATAGTCCATGAGGTGCAAAGAGTCAGACACGACTGAGCAACTCACTTTCACCCTACTTTCAAAGAATAAGTTTTATTTTTCTTTTACCTTTTGTTCACTTTTCAATATTTTTCAAATAAAGCAAAAGAGAGAAAAAATGCCTTTAGATATAATTTCTGAGACAGCCTTTATGGATATAAGTATTTAGATATAGATAGCTAGTATACACATAAAATATGTTGTCCATATATAAGACTAACTTATCATTCCTAACATTGTTTTAAAATCAAAACTAGGTTAAACCATGTTTCTAACTATGTTAAATTTTAAAATAAAAATCTGGTGAATTTTTAAATATATGAATAAAATTAAAATTCCAGAAATCTATACACACCAATTCACTAAGGAGTATGGCAATATCTACCTTCTACCATGGGAATTTTTTTTTTTTTTTTTGGCTTCTTGGAAGCAAACTTTCAAGGATTATTTCCTGAACTTAGGATCTATAAATTGATGAGGCTAGCATAACCACTGAATCACAGTTAATTCTTCTATACCAATTGTAAAAATATATATTCAAAACAAACTCTTAACTTTTTCTTCTTTTGTGGAAATCTTCATAAAATCATGGAATAGCCTTCCTGATGCTTTTCATTTTCAAAAATTCTTGCCTTAATTTTTCACTCCTCCAACCTTTTCTTACATCCAGTATAACCTTTTATATGATGCTTGAATATTATACCCTTCCAATAGTAGTAAACAAAATCATAGTCCTTGGCACTGTACAAATACTTCAAAAAATAAATTCATAAATAGTAGAGGCCTTGGGCCTCTGGTCAAAACCCCAGTAATAAAGAATTGCTTCTTCACAGGGAGAGAAGACTTAGCCCTGTCACAGATAATGAAAAAATCAGCTACATGAAACACACAGAAAGGATAGAAATATACAGATAAGACAGAATTCCTGTCCCTCAAGAAATTTCCAGTTTAGTATGTGAAAAATAAACAACTGAAATCCAATAGTAAAGCCCTATGACCATGATTTGCTTAGGAGCCTAGGGAAAGGGGCCCCTGACTCAAACTGAAAGAAGCAGACACAAGTTATCTGGGAATCCAGAAGTATCTAGAACGATGAGCAGGGCTTAGCCAGCAAGAGTATCCCCTGACAAAGAAAACCACGTGGGCTTGAAGAAACAATGGTAGCAAAGAAGACTGTATATACGGAAAACTGCTCACAATGGGCTCTGCACGCCATACTAAGAAATTCACATTAGATCTCAAAACTGAAGGGAAGACCCTGAGAAGGTCTTGATGTATAAAAAACACAGAGAGGGGAAGGAAGGCAAGGAGCTGGAAGACCCAAGAGGATAAACTGAAAAAAATTCTAATTCTGAAATGTTATAAAGTGAAAACTCTGCTGCTGCTGCCAGCCTAAAGATGAAAATGACAAAGTGACACCTTTCACTTGCTCAGTTTAAAAGACTTAATCTGTCCCATCAGTGGAAAGACTTGATTTGAACTTGAAAATACAGATGAATAAGGTGTCAAAGCTGATTTGTGTGTTGCTAAGTGATGCGATACTCAAGTGCTCCTTAAGAAGAAGCAGCACTTCACGCAAATACCTTTTATACTGACAGTGGAAACCACGCTAGCTTTTATTGTGGTATCTATTACTCCTTAAAAGCCTCATCTCAAATAGAAGAAGTAAAACATGTATTTTTAAGTAGTTAGCATTTAAAAATCAAATCCTATGACGCTAATGTAACAACTCAAAGTAAATCCTCCAGTAAAGTAGTGCATTTTCTAAGAGAGCATGGCATAATTGACCCTCTGCTAAAAAAGAACTTGTGCTTTGAAGTGACTTTGAACAGTCTTGAGAAAAGTAGCCAGTGCTAGGGGCATTAGTTTTGGCCACGTCTTGGCCCTGGGTTATTCAGGTTTGGTCCAGCCAAGCTTGGGACATAAGAAAAAGAATTAATTCAGACTTATTACAAGCCAATTCATAGTCAATTATGACATAAAACCTTCACAAGTCTTTTAGAAAAAAAATCTGCTTTCAGTTGCCTTGTAGATATTTCTGGAGTGCCATTTCCTCCTCCAGAGGATCTTCCCAACCCAGAGATCGAATCTAGGTCTCCCACATTGCAGGCAGATGCTTTAACGTTTGAATTCAGAGTACAGTGGCAGCCATTGTTGTGCAACTTTTGTAGCTGACCTCTTCTCCTATACTTCCCTGACTGCAACTTAATCCCATCTCCACACCGTAACTTTTCCTCTTTATCACTTCTTCCATCCTCAACACATATTTTCCTAGTATGACCTAGTCCTGACCTCAGTGTCCATCCAAAGCCACCATTTAGTCATTTCATGTAGAAACTCAACCAACTCTCTAGGTCGACTTGGGCCTCCTCCAGCTGTGACTTGAGCCCCAGCCTTCCCTGTGTGCCTACTCCACTAACTGCTCTATTATTATAGTAACAAGCAGTTCCTGGTTTAAAGAACTGGGCTAATGAAATGGTCTAACTTGATATCAAAGGAAGACAGACTAGAGAGCAATACCCAAGATTCAGGAGGTAGGAACAAGATAGGTAATCAAGAAGTTCTACTCTTACCTTGTATGAATGAAAGATTTAATAGGATAGGAAGAATTTGGGCTTCCCTGGTGGCTCAGAGGTTAAAGCATCTGCCTGCAATGTGGGAGACCTGGGTTCAATCTCTGGGTTGGGAAGATCCCCTGGAGAAGGAAATGGCAACCCACTCCAGTATTCTTGCCTGGAGAATCCCATGGACGGAGGAGCCTGGTGGGCTGCAGTCCATGGGGTCGCAGAGAGTCGGACACGACTGAGCGACTTCACTCACTAGGAAGAATTTATGAGGGAATGGGGAAAGTTCTTACTTCTGAAATACAAAAGGAGAGGGGAAAAATGACTTAGGGAATCTCCAAAAGGATTCAATTCACTAGCTAATTCACATTTAGGGATAGAACCTCACAATTAGGAATTAGATCACTGGTAACATATCGAAATACAAACTTTGTAGGTAAACTTAATGCTTTATGGTTTACATTTTTTTCCCCAACTTTAACCCTTTTACACAGGAAACAAAACAAAAATCATTCAATCTTCTATCTTCACTAACTGACATGAATATTTCAAGACAAATTTCTGATGCCACCACTGCAAAAAATTGCCCAAAATTCCTTTTTAACTGCATTCTGTGTGTGTGTCTGTGTGTGTGTGCACATGCTCAGTCTCTTTGTCATGTCTGACTCTTCGAGACCCCATGGACTATAGCCAACCAGGCTCCTCTGTCCATGTAATTTTCTAGACAAGAACACTGGAGTAGATTGCCATTTCCTACTCCAGATGATCTTCCTGACCCAGGGATCGAACACATGTCTCTTGCGTCTCCTGCATTAGCCACCTGGGAAGCCCTTATCCTTTTTACTTAGATCCAAATTAGAATTTTACCATTGTTATCCAGTAGATTCAATGCCAGCGGAGAGCCAATAAATAGACCAAATGATACAGCAGTAAATATTGAAAAGCAATATAATCAAGTGTTACTGCAAAAAAATGTGACTGTCAAATAAATAGTGCAAACTCAAGTCTATGCAATGTGCTTGTTATTTTAATAAACAAACCACATTATTGCCTATTATTATTTTAAATTCTTTTGTTCATAATATTTCAGATTTTAAGTTCTGTATTTTAGGAAAGATAAGTTCTCAAATCTTTAAAAGATATTACTAAAAAAAAATTTAATCCACATTACTGGAGCTAGTCCATGTATCTTTAAAAAATACTATAAATAAATTATAATGTAAAATTCAAGCTGTTATTGCTAGACATTTTAAAGCATTTTTCCATTTTTCTGGATAGGTTTTCTTCATCTTATTTTTGGTAATTTCCTGAAATTAAAAACAATGGTTGAACTATTCATTTCTTTTGTTGCTCAATCCAGTTGGGAAACTCATCAAACGCCATAAGCACCAAACTAAATATTGCATAAGCTACAAGTAAAAATGAGCCACAAACCCTTGTTATACAATGTGGCTGGTTGACCAGCAGCATCGAATTCCCTGGGAGCTTGTTAGAAAGACAGAATCTCAAGTCCCACCCCAGAAATCCTGAACCAGAAACCGCATTTCCCAAGATCCCCAAATGAATGTTGGATACCTTAGTATCTGAGAAGTACTGCAGACAATTGAAGGCTTATAACTAAATTATAATGTGGAAAAATATCCAACTTTACTGGAAGTTAATGAAAACATCTATGATGTGCTCAGTCATTTCAGTCATGTCTGATTCTTTGCAATCCTATGAACTGTAGCCCACCAGGCTTCCTCTGTCCATGAGATTCTCAGGCGAGAATACTGGAGTGGGTTCCCATTCCCTCCTCCAGGGGAAC